>NC_092162.1:9199877-9217377 GCF_045791955.1 Oncorhynchus clarkii lewisi | reverse complement strand
ACTTCTGGTTGCAATGACCTCGACGGTTACTTCTGGTTGCGATGACCTCTACGGTTGCTGCTGGTTGCGATGACCTCGTCGGTTACTTCTGGTTGCGATGACCTCCAAGGTTACTTCTGGTTGCGATGACCTCCAAGGTTACTTCTGGTTGCGATGACCTCCACGGTTACTTCTGGTTGCGATGACCTCGACGGTTACTTCTGGTTGTGATGACCTCCACGGTTACTTCTGGTTGCGATGACCTCCACGGTTACTTCTGGTTGCGATGACCTCGGCGGTTACTTCTGGTTGCGAGGATCTCCACGGTTACTTCTGGTTGCTGCTGGTTGTGATGACCTCCACGGATACTTCTGGTTGCGATGACCTCAACGGTTACTTCTGTTTGCGATGACCTCCACGGTTACTTCTGTTTGCGATGACCTCGACGGTTGCTGCTGGTTGAGTTGTCCTCCACGGTTACTTCTGTTTGCGATGACCTCCACAGTTGCTTCTGGTTGCGATGACCTCTACGGTTACTTCTGATTGCGATGATCTCCACGGTTACTTCTGGTTGCGATGACCTCGACGGTTACTTCTGGTTGCGATGACCTCCACGGTTACTTCTGTTTGCGATGACCTCCACGGTTACTTCTAGTTGCGATGACCTCGACTGTTACTTCTGATTGCGATGACCTCCACGGTTACTCCTGGTTGAGATGAGTTCCACAGTTACTTCTGGTTGCGATGTCCTCCACGGTTGCTGCTGGTTGCGATGACCTCCACGGTTGCTGCTGGTTGCGATGACCTCCACGGTTACTTCTGGTTACGATGACCTCCACGGTTGCTGCTGGTTTGCTGGTTAATTAGGAAATAGAGATGATCAAAAACGCGTTTCATCAAGTCAGGTTGTTAAAATGTTGTGTTGAGACAGAGAGAGAACGGAAGAGAGAGAACGGGAGAGAGGGAACAGGAGAGAGAGAGAGAACAGGAGAGTGAGAATGGAAGAGAGAGGATGGAAGAGAGAGAAAGGGAGAGAGAAAGGGAGAGAGAACAGAAGAGAGAAAGGGAGACACGGAACGGGAGAGAGAGAATGGAAGAGAGAGAACAGAAGAGAGAGAAAAGGAGAGAGAGAAAGGGAGAGAGAACAGAAGAGAGAGAAAGGGAGACAGAGAAAGGGAGAGAGAACAGAAGAGAGAGAAATGGAGAGAGAAGAGGAGAGAGAAAGAATGGGAGAGATAGAAAGGGAGAGAGAAAGGGAGAGAGATAACGGAAGAGAGACAAAGGGAGAGAGAAAAAGGGAGAGAGACAAATTGAGAGAAAGAAATTGAGAGAGAGAAGAGTAGAGAGAGAAAGGGACAAGGAACTGGAGAGAGAGAAATGGAGAGAGAACAGGAGATCGAGAACGGGAGAGAGAGAAAGGAAGAGAGGAAGGGAGAGAGAGAGAAAACAGAAGAGAGAGAAAGGGAGAGAGAGAAAGGGCGAGAGAGAGAAAGGGAGAGAGACAAAGGGAGAGAGAGAAATTGAGAGAGAGAAAGGAAGAGAGAGAGACATAGCTGGAGCAGAACACAGAATGGTGTTACTGACAGATCAGAAACACATTTTAATACGTGCGTGTGTGTGTGTGTGTGTGTGTGTGTGTGTGTGTGTGTGTGTGTGTGTGTGTGTGTGTGTGTGTGTGTGTGTGTGTGCGTGCGTGCGTGTGTGCTGTTAATTAAATGTAGTTTTTTGGGTTGTTTTCATGAGAGAAAATAGGGCCGCTTTTCAGCTATTAAAAAAAGGATGAATATTAAATCTGTGAATGGTGTGTGTGGGCTAATTTCTGCAGCAAAGCAGTTGTTTTCTCTTTGTTACCCTGGTAACCAAAAAAGTCAAGCTGCCTCACTGTCTATCTGACTGACTGTCTGTCCATCTGTCTGTCCGTATAGTATTTATGTATGTATGTCTGTCTGTCTGTCTGTCTGTCTGTCTGTCTGTCAAGACTAAGACATTTAACCATGACGGGCCAATGTACTCTACCGTAAGGCAACATCCAGCGCACCCTTTGCATTCACAAAGCTGCCCAGACAAATGAAACAATGTACTATCTTTGTTTCTCTGCCTCAAGGAACTTCTCACTTGTAGTAGATAGAATTCTACAACTGAATAGGTATCCTTTCTATTTCCCTTTAAACGAACTCCTATTGGATACTGTGTTAGAAGCCAGTGTGACTCATGGCTTGTGTAAGTACTGTATGTGATTTCTTGGTAAAGAGGTAATCTCTTTGTGTTGTGAATCGGGCAGGAGAAGACAGTATCCTGTAATTAATAATGATTGAACTAGTCTCTGTGTTGTTAATCAGGCAGGAGAAGACAGTATCCTGTAATTAATAATGATTGAACTAGTCTCTGTGGTGTTAATCAGGCTGGAGAAGACAGTATCCTGTAATTAATAATGATTGAACTAGTCTCTGTGTTGTGAATCAGGCTGGAGAAGACAGTATCCTGTAATTAATAATGATTGAACTAGTCTCTGTGTTGTGAATCAGGCTGGAGAAGACGGTATCCTGTAATTAATAATGATTGAACTAGTCTCTGTGTTGTGAATCAGGCTGGAGAAGACAGTATCCTGTAATTAATAATGATTTAACTAGTCTCTGTGTTGTGAATCAGGCTGGAGAAGACAGTATCCTCTAATTAATAATGATTGAACTAGTCTCTGTGTTGTGAATCAGGCTGGAGAAGACGGTATCCTGTAATTAATAATGATTGAACTAGTCTCTGTGTTGTGAATCAGGCTGGAGAAGACAGTATCCTGTAATTAATAATGATTGCGTAACGACACAAGGCAAAGCCCAGATGCAGACGCAGGAGGTAGATGGTTCGAGTCTCTGATATTTATTGAACAACGAGGAGCAGGCAAGAGGCAAGTCGAGGACAGGCAAGAGTTCATAACCAGGTCAGTGTCCAAATGGTACAGGGTGGCAGGCAGGCTCAGTGTCAGGGCAGGCAAAAGGTCAGAACCGGGAAGACTAGATAAGAGAGACTAGGAAAAACAGGAGCTTGGAAAAACACTGGTCAACTAGACGAACTGGCAGCAGACAAACTGAGAACACAGGTATAAATACACTGACGCATACCTGGTTGACAGGGGATGCCGGCGGTGAAAGTCGACGATGAGAGCCGGGTCCAGGATGTCCTTAGCGAGGACCCAGCAGCTCTCCTCCTGGCCATAACCCTCCCATTCAACCATTTACTGGAAACCCCTGCCCCGTGGTCGAACACTCAGGATGACCATTGATGACATGGGGAGGGGAGTGTGGGCCTGGAAACAGAAGACAAAGGGCTCTGACAAAGGGCTTAATCCTGGACACATGAAACGTAGGGTGTCTACAGAGGGCATGAGGTTACAGAAGACGAACAGCAATGGGACAAAAGACTAGAGATGGGGAAGAGACTAATGGAATGAGGTGAAGGTTTGCTGGACTCCACCCAGCGGGGCAGGTCCTGTGTTGATATAGCCATGGCCTCTGCGGGGAGCTGGAGTCCGGCGGCGGTCTGCTTGTTGACGACACCTGGAGTTGGTCTTGAGAAGAGGCTCTTCTCCAGGTATGCCGACAGCAGTGGACAAACATCTGGGCTGAGGGTATGTTGACTTCCTGTTCTTTCTCCGGGAAGGTTGACTGATACCCCATGGAGCACTCGAAAGGGGAAAGTCCAGTGGCCGAACAGGAAAAAGTGTTCCGGGCATACTCCACCCGGACCAGTTGTTGGCTCCAGGTATTGGGTTGGTCGAGTCGAAGTAACGCAGTGTCGTTTCCAGGTCTTGGTTCGCTCGCTCCGACTGGCCGTTGGACTGGGGATGATATGCGGAGGACAGGCTGGCCGTCGACCCAGTAAGGGTGCAGAACGCTTTCCAGAACCGGTCCACCGGGATTCCATGGATCTGGAAGACGTGTTGCACCATGAGCTGGGCCGTCTCTTTGGCAGAGGGTAGTTTGAGGAGAAGAATGAAAAGGGCTGCTTTGGAAAACCGATCCATTACCGTCAGGGTGACGGTGTTGCCCTCAGATGGAGGAAGCCCAGTGACAAAATCCAGAGTAATATGGGACCAGGGCCAATGAGGAATGGGCAGTGACTGAAGGAGGCCCGACAGAGCTTGCCATGGAGTCTTATTCTGGGCACATACCATGTATGCGGTGATGAAGACAGAGGTGTCAGGAACAGTCGTGGGCCACCAGAAGCATTGTCGGAGGAAGGCTAGGGTTCGACAGGAGCCAGGATGACAGGTAAGCCAGGAGGAATGAGCACACTCCAGGAATTGGGACGAATCAGGGACGAAGATCCGTTTGGGACCGTTGTGCCTTGAGGACCAGAGTCTCAATAACCCAGACAACTGACCCTGCAAGGCATGAGGTAGGGAGGATGGTCTTAGAGTCAGAGGGTGTGGTAGCGGAACTGTACAGGCGAGAGAGAGCGTCTGGCTTCACATTCTTGGACCATGGGCGGTAGGAGATGGTGAAGTTGAACCTGATGAATAACAGAGCCCAACAGGCCTGCCTAAAGTTAAGCAGCTTGGCTGTGCGGAGATATTCAAAATTCTTATGATTGGTCCAAACCAAAAATGGATGAAACACTCCTCCAGTGACATCTTGACCACCAGAAGTTCCCGGTATCTGCGTCATAGTTTTTCTCAGCGGAGTAGAGACGATGGGACAGGATGGAACAGGGATGGAGCTTTTGTTCCTGGGCAGATCGCTGGGACAGGATGGCCCCCACTCCAACGTCAGAAGCATTGACCTCAACCACAAACTGACGGCACGGGTCCGGATGGGAAAGGATGGGGGCAGTAGTGAACCACTGCTTAAGATCCATAAAAGCCCTGTCAACAGCTGGGGACAATTTGAATGGTACCTTGGGAGAAGTGAGTGCAGAGAGGGGATCCGTCAGGGTGCTGTAGCCCCGGATGAAGCGGAGGTAGAAATTAGCAAACCCCAGGAAACGTTGCAATTGCTCTCTGGATGTGGGTTTGGGCCAATCCACCCCCGCTCTCACTTTTTTCAGGATCCATCTGGACATTTCCTTCAGCGATGACATATACCAGAAAGGAGATAGTGGTGAAAAAGAGTGGTGAAAAATCGCAATTCTCAACTTTCACAAACAAATGGTTCTTCAGGAGGAGCGGAAGGACTTGTCGGACATGGAGGACATGTTCTTGGGCAGACCGGGAGAAGACAAGGATGTCGTTGAGGTAGACAAACTCAAAACAATTCAGCATGTCATGTCACGGAGCATCTTTGACGGCATGACTAGATACTCATGGTGTCCCCTGGTTGTGTTGAAAGCCATCTTCCACTTGCCCCCCTCGCGTATCCTAACATGATGGTAGGCATTCCGAAGGTACAACTTGGAAAAGATGGTAGCCCCCTGAAGAGGTTCAAAAGCAGAGGAGAGGAGTGGCAGGGGGTAAATATTTTTAATCGTAATGTCATTGAGGCCCCGGTAGTCGATGCATGGACGCAAGGTCTTGTCCTTTTCCACAAAGAAAAACACTGCACCAGCAGGGGATGCAGAAGTACTGAGGCTTTACTTGTGTAAAGTGTGTGTGTGTGTGTGTGTGTGTGTGTGTGTGTGTGTGTGTGTGTGTGTGTGTGTGTGTGTGTGTGTGTGTGTGTGTGTGTGTGTGTGTGTGTGTGTGTGTGTGTGTGTGTGTGTGTGTGTGTGTGTGTGTGTGTTTCAGCCCACTTAATGTAACAGACAGACAAACTAACCCACTGGGCACAGATGTCAATTCAACGTATATTCCAAGTCGGTTCAACACAATTTAGTTGAAATGAGGTGGAAACAACGTTGATTCAACCAGTGTGTGCCCAGTGGATGTTGACATTGATCTGGCCCGGGGTGGTCAGTGGTGCTAAGGGTTTTGTGTGGGTGTTTGTTTCTATGTGTGTGTATTTCTGTGTGTTAGTGTTTCCGTGTATGTGTGTGTGTATGTGTGTGTGTGTGTGGATAATGCAAGGGGTATCAACAGCGAGATCTGGTCACTCAAAGCTAACTGGTGACTTGTGTGGATCACTATAGAGCAACATCGTTCTATAGAGCAACATCATTCTATAGAGAAACATCATTCTATAGAGCAACGTTATTCTTTCTTAGAGCAACATTATTCTACAGAGCAACATCATTCTATAGAGTAACATCGTTCTATAGAGCAACTACATTCTATAGAGCAACATCATTCTTTCTTAGAGCAACATCATTCTATAGAGCAACATTATTCTTTCTTAGAGCAACATCATTCTATAGAGCAACATCATTCTATCTTAGAGCAACATCATTCTATAGAGCAACATCATTCTTTCTTAGAGCAACATCATTCTTTAGAGCAACATCATTCTATACAGCAAAATCATTCTATAGAGCTACATCATTCTATAGAGAAACATAATTCTATGGAGCAACATCATTTTATTAGAGCAACATCATTCTATAGAGCAACATTGTTCTTTCTTAGAGCAACGTTATTCTATAGATCAACATCATTCTTTCTTTGAGCAACATCATTCTATACAGCAAAATCATTCTATAGAGCTACATCATTCTATAGAGAAACATCATTCTATAGAGCAACATCATTCTATAGAGCAACATCATTCTATAGAGCAACATCATTCTATAGAGCAACGTCATTCTATAGAGCAACATCATTCTTTCTTTAGTTGTGTAGACCTGCCTCTTCCCTTTTTGTGAGTGCAGTGTCTTGTTTATGGCTGTGTCATGAGTCATGAAGATTAGGTCTATCAGATTTGTGGTCAGGCTGTGTTTTGTTGTAACTGTTGTGGCTGTAGCCTCCCTCTCTCCAGAACCTGACTTGTGGTCAGCTCGTGCTGTGGCTCCCTCCCTCCCTCCAGAGCCAGGTTTGTGGTCAGGCTGTGCTGTGGCTGTTTGTGTTTGTGAACAGAGCCCCAGAGCAATGGTTCTATGACTGATTTAAGTATTTTTAGCCAGATCCTAAATGGTATGTCAAACTTTCCTTTTGTTTTTTGTGTGCTCTAGGGTGTGAGAGAGAGAGAGAGAGAGAGAGAGAGAGAGAGATAGAGAGAGAGAGAGAGAGAGAGAGAGAGAGAGAGAACATTAATAAGGGCTCCCAATTAACTTAACTTTGAAACTTTGGTTGCCGTCTCTCTGTACTAAAATGCTTCCGCTTTCATCCCTGGGTTGGAGGTCTGGCAAAGGAAGACCAATCATAACGCAGCACCTGGAGCCACAGACCAATGAGCATGGAGTTCTCATGCACTTCCCTGTTGTGTCGACGCAGTACCGCAAACCAGATGCAGGCAGGATTGTGTAGACACACACAGAAAAGCCTTATATCTCTTATGTGATGATCTTTCTAATTACTCTTTGTGTAGAGAAGCATTTTTGACACATTCTATTGATGCGGATCAACAGCTTTAGCTGTGCCATATTGAGGACTGCCGCGCCTTCGAGGCTGAAATTATCATCACGTACTGTAGACACTTGTTTTCACTCTGTCCAATATTTCAAAGGCTTTCAGGATATTTTTTGTTGTTGTCAAAATGACAGTCTTTTGAAGCTGGGAGAGAGCAGTGTGAGTGGAATTGTCTGACAATGTTTAACCACTGATCAATGTTGATCACTCATCATACTGGAACATATGCTGTTGCCGCTCATATTCTTTCAAACACATCGTTTTTCATGATGTAGCGTACACTGTAAGATAAAATATTGTTGTTTTTACAGTATTATACAATAAAACTAACAGTAAAGTACTCTGAATTATTTACAAAAAAAAAGTCCATAAATCGCAATGCACACTGGGTGATTTTAGGCGTAACTGTTAACTCTTGTGTCGTGTTTGGGTCTGTGGGACCCATTTTCAATGTTTACTCAAATAAAAATGTTTATTTTAATAATTTTTTCAACCTGAGACTCGTTGGCCTTGGCTCATTTCCTGTGAAGAACATGTAAAATAACACATTTTAATTGAGTGTACACTGTGCACCCCACTACACATTTATATGACATTTGTGGTAATGAAAGTGTGGAAAAGTGTGTGTGTAGGTGAAAACAAGTAAAAAGGAAACGAAAAGGTTTGCATGTGAGCGTTCACTCTGCCTTCCTCCTCCCTGGGCCCTGTTTCAACATAGCACCCAGAACCTGTCTGTCTCCCTGCCTGTCTGCCTGTCTCCCGATTTTCATACACTTTTTACCCTTTGTAGTGAGTGAAACTACACAATGTCTTGCGGGAACCTGCACACTGTTTTGTAAAAACATTGGTGGAGAGACACAACAAATAAATACAGTGCCTTGCGAAAGTATTCGGCCCCCTTGAACTTTGCGACCTTTTGCCACATTTCAGGCTTCAAACATAAAGATATAAAACTGTATTTTTTTGTGAAGAATCAACAACAAGTGGGACACAATCATGAAGTGGAACGACATTTATTGGATATTTCAAACTGTTTTAACAAATCAAAAACTGAAAAATTGGGCGTGCAAAATTATTCAGCCCCTTTACTTTCAGTGCAGCAAACTCTCTCCAGAAGTTCAGTGAGGATCTCTGAATGATCCAATGTTGACCTAAATGACTAATGATGATAAATACAATCCACCTGTGTGTAATCAAGTCTCCATATCAATGCACCTGCACTGTGATAGTCTCAGAGGTCCGTTAAAAGCACAGAGAGCATCATGAAGAACAAGGAACACACCAGGCAGGTCCGAGATACTGTTGTGAAGAAGTTTAAAACCGGATTTGGATACAAAAAGATTTCCCAAGCTTTAAACATCCCAAGGAGCACTGTGCAAGCGATAATATTGAAATGGAAGGAGTATCAGACCACTGCAAATCTACCAAGACCTGGCCGTCCCTCTAAACTTTCAGCTCATACAAGGAGAAGACTGATCAGAGATGCAGCCAAGAGGCCCATGATCAATCTGGATGAACTGCAGAGATCTACAGCTGAGGTGGGAGACTCTGTCCATAGGACAACAATCAGTTGTATATTGCACAAATCTGGCCTTTATGGAAGAGTGGCAAGAAGAAAGCCATTTCTTAAAGATATCCATAAAAAGTGTTGTTTAAAGTTTGCCACAAGCCACCTGGGAGACACACCAAACATGTGGAAGAAGGTGCTCTGGTCAGATGAAACCAAAATTGAACTTTTTGGCAAGAATGCAAAACGTTATGTTTGGCGTAAAAGCAACACAGCTGAACACACCCTCCCCACTGTCAAACATGGTGGTGGCAGCATCATGGTTTGGGCCTGCTTTTCTTCAGCAGGGACAGGGAAGATGGTTAAAATTGATGGGAAGATGGATGGAGCCAAATACAGGACCATTCTGGAAGAAAACCTGATGGAGTCTGCAAAAGACCTGAGACTGGGACGGAGATTTGTCTTCCAACAAGACAATGATCCAAAACATAAAGCAAAATCTACAATGGAATGGTTCAAAAATAAACATATCCAGGTGTTAGAATGGCCAAGTCAAAGTCCAGACCTGAATCCAATCGAGAATCTGTGGAAAGAACTGAAAACTGCTGTTCACAAATGCTCTACATCCAACCTCACTGAGCTCGAGCTGTTTTGCAAGGAGGAATGGGAAAAAATGTCAGTCTCTCGATGTGCAAAACTGATAGAGACATACCCCAAGCGACTTACAGCTGTAATCGCAGCAAAAGGTGGCGCTACAAAGTATTAACTTAAGGGGGCTGAATAATTTTGCACGCCCAATTTTTCAGTTTTTGATTTGTTAAAAAAGTTTGAAATATCCAATAAATGTCGTTCCACTTCATGATTGTGTTCCACTTGTTGTTGATTCTTCACAAAAAAATACAGTTTTATATCTTTATGTTTGAAGCCTGAAATGTGGCAAAAGGTCGCAAAGTTCAAGGGGGCCGAATACTTTCGCAAGGCACTGTAGCTTTGCATGTGTGGCTCCTTAACACAATAAATCAGTATTTCAAAAATAATATCTGCTCCAAAGGCCTTAGAAATCATTTTTGCAGAGAGAGAAGCGAGTGTGGAAGGAGAGTCTTCCTCTTTGGAAGATGAAGTATTTTCAGATGATGAGGATAATGTCTCTGTCAATTCGAGTCTGACAATGAGTTAGAAGAAGGAGGATGAGATTGACCCTCACCCAGCCTGAACCTCACCCAGCCCCAGGACCAGCCCTTCAGCAACCAGCCCCAGTACCAGCCCTTCAGCAGCCAGCCCCAGTACCAGCCCTTCAGCAGCCAGCCCCAGTACCAGTCCTTCAGCAGCCAGCCCCAGTACCAGCCCTTCAGCAGCCAGCCCCAGTACCAGCCTGTCAGCAGCCAGCCCCAGTACCAGCCTGTCAGCAGCCAGCCCCAGTACCAGCCTGTCAGCAGCCAGCCCCAGTACCAGCCTGTCAGCAGCCAGCCCCAGTACCAGCCTGTCAGCAACCAGCTCCAGTACCAGCCTGTCAGCAGCCAGCCCCAGTACCAGCCCTTCAGCAGCCAGCCCCAGTACCAGCCTGTCAGCAGCCAGTCCCAGTACCAGCCTGTCAGCAGCCAGCCCCAGTACCAGCCTGTCAGCAGCCAGCCCCAGTACCAGCCTGTCAGCAGCCAGCCCCAGTACCAGCCTGTCAGCAGCCAGCCCCAGTACCAGCCTGTCAGCAGCCAGCCCCAGTACCAGCCATTCAGCAGCCAGCTCATCAGCAGCCTACAGGAGGAGAATACGGATGTAAAAATATGGTGAAATTGAATGGTCTTCTTGTCCAAGGAATGAGCCACTCACGTGGCTGCCAATGTGATAAGGATGCAACCAGGGCCGATGCAGATGGAGGTTACTCATGTTACTCATGTACAGGACATGAAGTCTTCCCAGACACCATCCAGAAAATACTTCAAGACTGCACTAATTTGGACATATACCTGTGTTTTTGCGCTTGTCTGTTGCCAGTTTGTCTTGTTTGTCAAGCTTACCAGCGTTTGTCATGTCAGCTCCTGTTTTTTCCTAGCCTCTCTTTTTCTCAGCCTCCTGGTTTTTTTGACCCTTGCATGTCCTGACCCTGAACCCGCCCGCCTGACCACTCTGCCTGACCCTGACCCTGAGCCTGCCAGCCGTCCTGTACCTCTGCCGCTATCTAGATTTCCACCCTCTGCTTGAGCTGACTCTGAGCCTGCCAGCCGTCCTTTACCTCAGGCTCTTTTGCAATAATAAACATTGTTACTACGGTACGGTCTGCATCTGGGTCTTACCTTATCCTGAATGTACTAACTGACCCAGCAGACCCGGGCAAGCTGCACGACACCATCTCCTCCCAAGAAGCCACCATCGGGAGGCACGAGGAACTGCTTTGTGGACTTATGGAGGGGGTCCAAATTTTGGCTGAACGCATGACCGGTGTTTGGACGGTTTGCTGGAGCAATTCCGCGGGTTGTCTGGGAGGCAGCCTACCACGGTGCTGTCTCAATGGCCACTCTACCTTCTCGGGAGCCCCGTTTAAGACCAAGGCTATGGATACCTACATTGGGGACTCCCTAGATGCTGGATTTATCAGTCCCTCTTCCTCTCCCGCCAGTGCAGGCTTCTGGGACCAAAGTAACAAAGCCTACCATCAGTAACACACTACGCCGCCAGGGACTCAAATCCTGCAGTGCCAGACGTGTCCCCCTGCTTAAGCCAATACATGTCCAGGCCCGTCTGAAGTTTGCTAGAGAGCATTTGGATGATCCAGAAGAAGATTGGGAGAATGTCATATGGTCAGATGAAACCAAAATATAAATTTTTGGTAAAAACTCAACTCGTCTTGTTTGGAAGACAAAGAATGCTGAGTTGCATCCAAAGAACACCATACCTACTGTGAAGCATGGGGGTGGAAACATCATGCTTTGGGGCTGTTTTTCTGCTAAGGGACCAGGACGACTGATCCGTGTAAAGGAAAGAATGAATGGGGCCATGTATCGTGAGATTTTGAGTGAAAACCTCTTTGCATCAGCAAGTGCATTGAAGATGAAATGTGGCTGGGTCTTTCAGCATGACTATGATCCCAAACACACCGCTCGGGCAACGAAGGAGTGGCTTCGTAAGAAGCATTTTAAGGTCCTGGAATGGCCTAGCCAGTCTCCAGATCTCAACCCCATAGAAAATCTTTGGAGGGAGTTGAAAGTCCGTGTTGCCCAGCAACAGCCCCAAAACATCACTGCTCTAGAGGAGATCTACATGGAGGAAAGGACCAAAATACCAACAATAGTGTGTGAAAAGACTTACAGAAAACGTTTGACCTCTGTCATTGCCAACAAAGAGTATATAACAAAGCATTGAGATAAACTTTTGTTATTGACCAAATACTTATTTTCCACCATCATTTGCAAATAAATCCTTCAATGTGATTTTCTGGATTTTTTTCTCTCATTTTGTCTGTCATAGTTGAAGTGTACCTATGATGAAAATTACAGGCCTCTATCATCTTTTTAAGTGGGAGAACTTGCACAATTGGTGGCTGACTAAATACTTTTTTGCCCCACTGTAACCTCTAGCTATATACCATGTAGATATATATCCTTGAGCTATATATCTTGTAGCTTTATATCCTGTATCTCTCTCTCTCTGTCTCTCTCTCTCTCTCTCAGATTACTTTTCTGGTCCTCCAGGGCTAAGCTGAGATAAGGATATGTGTGTGTGTATGTATGTGTGTGTTTGCTTAGAATAAGTCACCCAACACAGAAGATGAGAGCTGAAATACCTGCGCTCGGCGGTAGAACCATGCGGCACAACACAGTTGAGTGGGAAAACAGGGATGAAGTCGTGCGGAGGAGAACTTAGAGAAGTACTCTTCGTGAGGAAGAGAGCTGAGAATGCCCAAAGGGCAGGCGAGTGTCTGCTTATCATGAGGGAAAGGGCTCACCTCATTCGCCACTCGACCTGTCTTGTCTCCAACAGACCTGTGTGATTGGTTCGTTGAGCTTCTGAGATTCAGGTGAATCCCACATGTGAGATATGGAAACGAGTAATTGAAAGAGAACCACCTCTTCTGCACAGGCTTCCTCCCTTCTTATGAAGAATCCATGGGACGAGGGGCGTTTCCAAGGGGCGTTTCCAAGGGGCGTTTCCAAGGGGTGTTTCCAAGGGGCATTTCCAAGGGGCCTGTCAGTAAATCCTGGAGCTTAGTGGGTATCCTGTGTTAATTGGGATTCACCTCTGGAAAAATACAGATTTTGGGATTCTTCCGTTTTCGTCCTGGAAGCAGAAGGCTGGTTCTGACAAAGCAGGAGTTCTTTATGACTAAACTAAAAATATCCCTGGCACATTGCTTTATCTCTGGAACGTGTTGGAACAGAGACCGATCCACACATGTGTTGTGTGTGTGTGAGAGAGAGGGAGACGGAGGGATGGAAATGAGTTTATCAGTATCCAGGGATGTTGACTCTATATTTCCTTTTGTCATAGTGTAAGACTACACATATCCACCTAGCTACTTTACAGAAGGCACCATGTTGTCCAAGGTCCTGTCTGTTGGCCATGTTGTCCAAGGTCCTGTCTGTTGGCCATGTTGTCCAAGGTCCTGTCTGTTGGCCGTGTTGTCCAAGGTCCTGTCTCTCTCTCTTTCTCCCTCCCTCCCGCTCTCTCTCTCTCTCTCTCTCTTTCTCTCTCACTCTCTCTCTCTCCATCTCTCCCTCTCTCCCTCTCTCCCTCCCTCTCTCTCTGTTTTATGGGTGTATGTGGATCGAGGGCCTGCTTCGAAGGAGATTTCTTCACCCTACTTCTCTCTTTCTCCTGTTTGTCTTCCTCTCCTCTTTTGCTCCCACACTGAGGGATAGAGGGAGAGTGAGCTTCGTAACGTGAGAGAGGATGAGACACAGAGCGAGAAGGGGAGAGAGGAAAAGACCAAGAGGCAGAATGAGAGAGACGAAATAGAAAGAGAGAGATGGGGAAGAAGGGCGAGAGGGATTAAGTGTACTGCTTCTTAATGAGAGAAAGAGGAGGAGAGGAAAAGAGGGATAGATGGACAGAGAAAACAAGATTGGAGGATAGTCCCAGTAGAGAATGGCTGAATCTCTTCTCTAATGAGATTAATGGGAATTGATCGCTGACGCTGTGATGTCAGGGGAGGTACATGTTCTAGCTGTGTGTGTGTGTGTGTGTGTGCTGCAAACACAACTTTTGAACTTGTACATGTTTGTTTGTTGTGTAGGTTTTGTATATTAATTGTGTTTGAGCATGTCTGTGTGAATGTTGGTGTGGTGTGTACAAGCTTGTACACTTGTTGGACTCAGTGGTTGAGTCATGTGTGTTCGCTGATCCAAGCTACAGTAGGGAAAGGGGAAAAGGGATACCTAGTCAGTTGTACAACTGAATGCATTCAACTGAAATGTGTCTTCCGCATTTAACCCAACCCCTGTGAATCAGAGAGGTGCGGGGGGGCTGCCTTAATCGACATCCACGGTGCCCAGGAAACAGTGGGTTATCTGCCTTCCTCAGGGGCAGAATGACAGATTTTTACCTTGCGGTTACTGGCCCAACACACTAGGCTACCTGCCACCCTGTAGGTCTACACATTCTCGTTTACAGCAACTACCTGGGGAATAGTTACAGGGGAGAGGAGGGGGATTAATGAGCCAATTGTAAACTGGGGATTATTAGGTGACCGTGATGGTTTGATGGCCAGATTGGGAATTTAGCCAGGACACCGGGGTTAACACGCCTTCTCTTACGATAAGTGCCATGGGATCATAAATGACCTCAGAGAGTCAGGACAACCGTTTAATGTCCCATCCGAAAGACAGCACCCGACACAGGGCAGCGTCCCCAATTACTGCCCTGGAGAATTGGGATCAGAGGAAAGAGTGCCTCCTACTGGCCCTCCAACACCACTTCCAGCAGCATCTGGTCTCCCATCCAGGAACTGACCAGGACCAACCCTGCTTAGCTTCAGAAGCAAGCCAGCAGTGGTATGTAGGGTGGTATGCTGCTGGCTGTCTTAGTAACACAGAGAACGATCACCGGCTATGGGTTCAGCTACGGCTTGTCATAGTTCCTCACCAGACCTTACCGCACCAGAGTAGAGCATTCATACATGAAAACATTTCCAGGGACTGCTAGTTTTCACTTCTTCATTCTATCGTCACTCTAAACAGTTAACAAAGTGGCCATAACAGTTCCCATTCCACCATGTCTTCCTCATGAAGAGTCCCATTGATGCTCCTCGTAAATGCTCCCTGTTGATGCTAATTCAAAACAACCTAACGGGGTTACTGCACCACTTCAATTAAGGAACTCTGAGACCAACTTAAGGAACACTGTCTTAAAAGAGACCCGCTTATTAAGTGGATCCCTCTGTATCCAAAGACATGCTATGGGCTGAGTGGTGAGGAGAGAGCATGTAGGGCACCATCTCATTTTGTTTGTTAGTTTGGTTGCTAACGTAGAAGGCAGAGGGCTAGTTCTCTCACTCAATAGCCATTAGCATCCTGCTTACACTGTTGTTAGCCGCTAAGCCACCTGCTCCAGTACCTGATGTGGTGGATCCACTAACATGGTTATTAACTCAAGGTTATTTGATGCCAATAGCCCTGCTTGCTAGGCTTGGCAGTTGGACTGCCTCTGATCATTAACCTACCATTAAGCTACCACTCTTTAGCCAATAGCTCCAAATGCTAATTAAGTGACTCACTCTTAGCCAACAGCAAACTACAGCTATTAGCATCCACTAGCGCTGTTATTAACACGTTAGCTATTAGCCCTGCTGCTAGCTAATGAGGTGTCTGCTACTGCTTTTCGGACTCCCGAGTCTGCAGCGGTTTAAGGCACTGCATCTCAGTGCTAGAAGTGTCACTACCAGACCCTGGTTTAATTCCAGGCTGTATCAATTGGCTCAGCGTCGTCCGGCTTAGGGTTATGCCAGGGGACTTGCCTAGTTAAATAAAGGTTAAATAAAATTGGACATTGTGTATTCTCATTGCTGTGCACTAATGATTCACTAGTGTCAGGCAAATTCGGTCCGTCCAATCTCAGTTAACCCATTAACACCAATGGTAATGCTGTAGTAGGCCACCAGGGGGCAACGTCTTGTAATCCTCAACAATAGTAATCAGTGTTCTACATAGAGGGATTCACTGACACTAGTCAGTAGTTTTCTTCAGACACACAGCTCTCTCTGTGGAAATGGGACTGGATTATTCTTTGAGTTCTAGAATGTGCTAATATCTCTATCACTGTGTTTCAATCTCTATCTCTGTGTTTCAATCTCTATCTTTGTGTTTCAATCTCTATCTCTGTGTTTCAATCTCTATCTCTGTGTTTCAATCTCTATCTCTGTGTTTCAATCTCTATCACTGTGTTTCAATCTCTATCTCTGTGTTTCAATCTCTATCACTGTGTTTCAATCTCTATCTCTGTGTTTCAATCTCTATCTCTGTGTTTCAATCTCTATCTCTGTGTTTCAATCTCTATCTCTGTGTTTCAATCTCTATCACTGTGTTTCAATATGTGTCTCTGTGTTTCAATCTCTATCTCTGTCCAGCATCTCTGAGGGATTGTAGATTTAATCAGATTTGGGGAAATGTGAGGACAAAGTGTTCTGATCCATCACTGAGGAGACGGCAGAGCTTTGCATGTGCAGCCCCTCCCTCCCTTCCCCTCCCTTGCCTTCCCCTCTCTCCCTACCTTGTGTCTTCCCTGTTGTTGGGTTTCCCTCCCCCGTGTCTTCCCAGTGTTGTTGAAAAAGCCTGTGTTTTTGGGTTTCCCTCCCTTGTTTGTTGATCCATTTTTAGGATTTCTTTAATTGCCTCTTTACTTCCTTCGCTCTCTCCATTCCTCTTTCCTTCCGTCGCTCTCTCCATTCCTCTTTCCTTCCTTCCATCGCTCTCTCCATTCCTCTTTCCTTCCGTCGCTCTCTCCATTCCTCTTTCCTTCTGTTCGCTCTCTCCATTCCTCTTTCCTTCCTTCGCTCTCTCCATTCCTCTTTCCTTCCGTCGCTCTCTCCATTCCTCTTTCCTTCCATCGCTCTCTCCATTCCTCTTTCCTTCCATCGCTCTCTCCATTCCTCTTTCCTTCTGTTCGCTCTCTCCATTCCTCTTTCCTTCCGTCGCTCTCTCCATTCCTCTTTCCTTCCATCGCTCTCTCCATTCCTCTTTCCTTCTGTTCGCTCTCTCCATTCCTCTTTCCTTCCGTCGCTCTCTCCATTCCTCTTTCTTTCCGTCGCTCTCTCCATTCCTCTTTCCTTCTGTTCGCTCTCTCCATTCCTCTTTCCTTCCTTCGCTCTCTCCATTCCTCTTTCCTTCCGTCGCTCTCTCCATTCCTCTTTCCTTCTGTTCGCTCTCTCCATTCCTCTTTCCTTCCGTCGCTCTCTCCATTCCTCTTTCTTTCCGTCGCTCTCTCCATTCCTCTTTCCTTCCGTCGCTCTCTCCATTCCTCTTTCCTTCCGTCGCTCTCTCCATTCCTCTTTCCTTCTGTTCGCTCTCTCCATTCCTCTTTCCTTCCGTCGCTCTCTCCATTCCTCTTTCTTTCCGTCGCTCTCTCCATTCCTCTTTCCTTCCATCGCTCTCTCCATTCCT
>NC_092162.1:9192377-9194877 GCF_045791955.1 Oncorhynchus clarkii lewisi | reverse complement strand
ACATCTGTCTGGAAACGAATTAGGAAATTATCTCAACATAGAAAAATGTCCTCATTGTGTTAACTATATCCCCCCAATAGAATCCATATAGTTTAATGATGACAGCTTCTCCGTCCTAGAGGGGGAGATCAACCATTTCCAGGCCCAGTGACATTTGGTAGTGTGTGGCGACTTAATTGACAGAACTGGACAAGAACTTGACACCCTCAGCACACAAGGGGACAAACATCTACCTCACCCATATGCCCCCCTAGACACAACTACGACAACATAACCAACAAAAATGGGTCACAACTCCTGCAGCTCTGTCGAACACAGGGTATGTACGTAGTCAATGGCAGGCTTCATGGGGACTCCTACGGTTGGTACAACTATAGCTCATCTCTTGGCAGTAGTACTGTAGACTACTTTATCACTGACCTCAACCCAGAGTCTCTCAGAGCATTCACATTCAGCTCACTGACACTCCTATCAGATCACAGCAAAATCACAGTCTAATTGAACAGAGCAATACCCAATCATGAGGCATCAAAGCCAAAGGATCTGCACAACATTTTAAAATTCTATAGACGTAAGGAAAGTAGTGTGGAAACCTACCAAAAAAACTATTAGGCAACAATAAATTCAACCCTTTTAGACAACATCCTGGACAAAATGTTTCACTGTAATAGTGAAGGTGTAAACTTGGCAGTAGAACATCTTAACAGTATGTTTGACCTCTCAGCTACCTTATCAAATCTAAAATTGTAAAACAGAAAACCTAAGAAAACTAACAACAATGACAAATGGTTTGATGAAGAATGCAAAAACCTAAGAAAGAAATTGAGAAACCCATCCAACCAAAAACATAGAGACCCAGAAAACTTGAGCCTACGCCTTCACTGTGGTGAATCACAAAAGCGCGTCACAAATCAGCTCAATGCAAGTTAAATCTTCGGGACGGGTGTCCCTTCCACGGGACGGTTGAGCTAACGTAGGCTAATGCGATTACATTGAGGTTGTAAGTAACAACAAAATTTCCCAGGACATAGACGTATCTAATATTTGCAGAAAGCTTAAATTCTTGTTAATCTAACTGCGCTGTACAATTTACAGTAGCTATTACAGTGAAATAATACCATGCTATTGTTTGAGGAGAGTGCACAATTTGGAATATGAAATGTTATTAATAAACAAATTAGGCACAGTTGGGCAGTCTTGATACAACATTTTGAACAGAAATGCAATGGTTCATTGTATCAGTCTAAAACGTTGCATATACACTGCTGCCATCTAGTGGACAATATCTACATTACACCTGGGCTGGAATAATACATCTTGGCCTTTCTCTTGCATTTCAAAAATGATGGTACAAAAAAATACAGAAGAACGGTTGGTTTTCTCCTAAAGAACGGTTATATTCTCCTAAAATACTTTCACATTTCCACAACCCTCAAAGTGTTACCTTGCAAATGGTACCACGAATATGCATGTACTTGCTTCAGGGCCTGAGCTACAGGCAGTTAGATTTGGGTATGTCATTTTAGGTGAACATTTAAAAAAAGGGGCGGATCCTTAAGAGGATCCATAGAATCTAACCACATCAGGGAAAAATTGGAAAACCCTAAACAAACAACACAACACAAAGAGTTATCTATCCAAAGCAGAGATTTATTGGTAAACCACTTCTCCAATCGTTTTGGCTCTATAACAAAGAACAAACAGCAAAAACATATAGATTATCAAATGCAAATCTTAAAATCAACTTTTAAAGAACCAGAAACCACTGGATTGTCCAAATACATTGAATGAACTAAAACAAAAAATACAAACCCTCCAACCCACAAAGTCCTGTTTTGATGATGGTATTCTCAATTAAATTATAAAATATTCAGACTACAAATTCCAATTGGCTATACTAAAACTCTTTAACATCATCCTCAGCTCTGGCATCTTCCCCAATATTCGGAACCAAGGACTGATTTGACCAAGACAAATTCAACACCAATAACCTCCGGGGAATATGCATCAACAGCAACCTTGGTAAAATCCTCTGCATTATCATTAACTGCATAGTCGTACATTTCCTCATTGACAACAATGTACTGAGCAAATGTCAAATAGGCTTTTAACCAAATTACCGTACAATAGATCATGTTTTCTCCCTGCACAGCCTAATTGACAACAAACCACATCTTTTTTTTATTTAAAAAAATGAGGGTCTGCTATGCAAATTGATGGAATGTGGTGTTGGGGGAAAAATATACAACATTATACAATCCATGTACACAAACAAAAAGTGTACAACTAAAATTGACAAAAACACACATTTCTTTCCACTGAGCCATGGGGTGAGACAGTGATTCAGGTTAAGCCCCGTCTTCTTCAACATATATATAAATGAATTGGCGAGGGCACTAGAACAGCCTGCAGCACCCGGCCTCACCCTACCAGAATCTGAAGTCAAATGTCTACTGTTTGCAAATAATCTTGTGCTTCTGTCCCCAACCAAGGAGGTCCT
>NC_092162.1:9139877-9187377 GCF_045791955.1 Oncorhynchus clarkii lewisi | reverse complement strand
CACCCAGTCATCAATAGAGGGTTCTTGTTGTTCAAATTCAAATGTATTTATTTAGCCCTTCGTACATCAGCTGATTTCTCAAAGTGCTTTACAGAAACCCAGCCTAAAACCCCAAACAGCAAGCAATGCAGGTGTAGAAGCACGGTGGCTAGGAAAAACTCCCTAGAAAGGCCAAAACCTAGGAAGAAACCTAGAGAGGAACCAGGCTATGTGGGGTGGCCAGTTCTCTTCTGGCTGTGCCGGGTGGAGATTATAACAGAACATGGCCAAGATGTTCAAATGTTCATAAATGACCAGCATGGTCGAATAATAATAAGGCAGAACAGTTGAAACTGGAGCAGCAGCACGGCCAGGTGGACTGGGGACAGCAAGGAGTCATCATGTCAGGTAGTCCTGGGGCATGGTCCTAGGGCTCAGGTCCTCCGAGAGAGAGAAAGAAAGAGAGAAGGAGAGAATTAGAGAACGCACACTTAGATTCACACAGGACACTGAATAGGACAGGAGAAGTACTCCAGATATAACAAACTGACCCTAGCCCCCGACACATAAACTACTGCAGCATAAATACTGGAGGCTGAGACAGGAGGGGTCAGGAGACACTGTGGCCCCATCCAAGGACACCCCCGGACAGGGCCAAACAGGAAGGATATAACCCCACCCACTTTTCCAAAGCACAGCCCCCACACCACTAGAGGGATATCTTCAACCACCAACTTACCATCCTGAGACAAGGCTGAGTATAGCCCACAAAGACCTCCGCCACGGCACAACCCAAGGGGGGTAGGCAGACCGTGACATGGGTAGGCAGACCGTTCCATAAAAATTGAGCTCTATAGGAGAAAGCCCTGCCTCCAGCTGTTTGCTTAGAAATTCTAGGGACAATTAGGAGGCCTGTGTCTTGTGACCGTAGCGTACGTGTAGGTATGTACGGCAGGACCAAATCAGAGAGATAGGTAGGAGCAAGCCCATGTAATGCTTTGTAGGTTAGCAGTAAAACCTTGAAATCAGCCCTTGCTTTGACAGGAAGCCAGTGTAGAGAGGCTAGCACTGGAGTAATATGATCAAATTTTTTGGTTCTAGTCAGGATTCTAGCAGCCGTATTTAGCACTAACTGAAGTTTATTTAGTGCTTTATCCGGGTAGCCGGAAAGTAGAGCATTGCAGTAGTCTAACCTAGAAGTGACAAAAGCATGGATACATTTTTCTGCATCATTTTTGGACAGAAAGTTTGTGGTCTTAAGGGCATCTCACCCATTTCCCCTTGTAGGGAGGATATGGGAGCGGGGGGTGATTTAAATGCGCCACAGCTTATTATTAGGCTGGTGTCTTGGATAACGTCCACCTTTAATAATATCCCTGGTGCCGCTGAGTCATAGGCAATACATCCATAGTAAAAAATGGTATCTGATGAGAGCGAAATATATCCTCACAAGTGATGATCGCGACCAGTGGTGGATTCCGAAGGAGCCAGCATATAAACTGTACATGGGCGTTTTGGTGTTTAGACCAATTCATCCCATTATAATAAAACCCCTTACCTGTAAGCTGCCTGTGTACTCTTGGTTATGAAGGTAATAGTGTGCAGTGTGATGGAAGTGCTCTGAGTAGGGCTGTAAGAACTCTAGGACCTCAGTTGCTTTAAACTGGGTTATTTGTGGTTGATTTATGGTTGAGTTGTGGTTAAATTGTGGTTGATTTGTGGTTGAAGTAGTTAATTTGTGGTTGATTTATGGTTGAGTTGTGGTTGAAGTAGTTAATTTGTAGTTGATTTGTGGTTGATTTGTGGTTGAAGTTGTTGATTTGTAGTTGAAGTGGTTGATTTGTGGTTGAAGTGGTTGATTTGTGGTTTGTTTGTGGTTGAAGTAGTTGATTTGTGGTTGATTTGTGGTTGATTTGTGGTTGAAGTTGTTGATTTGTAGTTGAAGTGGTTGATTTGTGGTTGAAGTGGTTGATTTGTAGTTGAAGTGGTTGATTTGTGGTTGAAGTGGTTGATTTGTGGTTTGTTTGTGGTTGAAGTAGTTGATTTGTGGTTGATTTTTTTTGCTTGATGTTGTTGATTTGTAGTTGAAGTGGTTGATTTGTGGTTGATTTGTGTTGCGGAGGTGTTAGATAGTTTAGAAACATGTCGCCAAATGATACTTGAGGAGGGTTGTGATCTTGGCTGTTAATGAGTCAGTTGAGAGTGGCATGGAAGCACAAACGCAAGAACACACACAACATCTTAACATGTCTGGAAATGACCTCATATAACAAGGTGTTTGCTTTGCGTCATATTAATCCACTCGGCAAAAAGGATGAAATTGAAATTTTTCATAGAATAAAAAAAAAAATTGATTGAAATATATTATGTATACCCATTAGAGAATTCCAGGTACATACATACTTTAAAAACATTTCATGCAGCTAGCATAACACAAGGCTGACTTCCAACACCTCAACCCCCACTTATCGAAGCCTTTCCTCTCTGTACTCTCTCTGTTTGTTGACCTAAGTATTGCAGTAGGTAGCATTTCCAAGAGCAACGACATTAAACATTGACTATCATGTATTATTGATATGGTCTTAACCTTGCTCTAGTATGAAGATGTGTACCGCACTGCAGTGATACTGTACATTAGCATCTGCAGCTACTTTCATACTCCACACACAAACATGCGTTCTTGACTTGTTCATGTGAAAAATATACGCTGCTTGTTGTCAAGGCACAGTGTGAAAAAGGTTTCAGTAATAAATTAAACCATCGCAATACTTTTTAAATATAATTTAAAGCTTTGAGACAGTCGAGACATGGATTGTGAACGTGTGCCGTTTAGAGGGTGAATGGGCAAGACAAAATATTTAGGTGCCTTTGAACTGGGTTTGGTAGTAGGTTCCCGGGCGCTTAAGTCTGAGTGTGTCGAGAACTGCGACGCTGCTGGGTTTTTCACACTCAACAGTTTCTCGTGTGTATCAAGAACGGTCCTCCGCCCAAAGACATCCAGTCAACTTGCCTTTTGACCATTCACACTCTGAATTGGCACACACACACACACACTCTCACACACACACACACACACACACTCCATGTCTCAATTACCTCGAGGCTTAAAAATACTTGTTTAACCTGTCTCCTCCCCTTCATCTCCACTGATGGAAGTGGATTTAAGAGGTGACATCAATAAGGGATCGTAGCTTTCACCTGGTCCGTCTATGTCATGGAAAGAGCGGGTGTTCCTAATGTTGTGTAGAGAGAGAGAGAGAGAGAGAGACAGAGAGAGACAGAGAGAGAGAGAGAGAGAGACAGAGAGAGAGAGAGAGACAGAGAGAGAGAGAAATTATAGCAAATAAATCAATTCCCACATCCTGAGGGCTGTTTCTGTCAAAACAAAGAACAGATATCAACCCTGTTCTCACACTTACAGGCACACACACACATACACACACGCACATGCACACAAGCACACACACACACACTCTTCCTCTATATACAGTCAGGAAACTCCTCTGTCTCTCTCTGCTGCAGATTGTTGGTTGCTAAGCAATGCTGAGGGAAGTCAAAACTGTAATATCACATAGCCCCTACAGCCCGGAGACAAATGATAGTGAGCGACAGAAATACATCTTTGCATGACAAAAGAATAACCTCAATGTTTATCCACCATGTAATGCCGCTTTAAGTGAAGAGAGAAGAGCGAGAGCGACTGCATGGATATGAAGAGAGAGATAGAGGGAAAGAGAGTGGGACTGCACGGATTGGTGCACCAGGCTATTTAAGGCACTGCAGATGATGGGACTATTAGTTACATCGACTCACAGCCATTGTCTGGATTTACAGCTTAACATTAGATATGTACCCAGACCCTTAAAGCACAGAACACGGAGGTACAGGCCTGGTGGTGTGGGTGACTGACTTTGTTTTGTTAAGAGGGAGAGAAGAGGAGGGAGAGAAGAGGAGGGAGAGAAGAAGAGGGAGAGAAGAGAAGGGAGAGAATAGAAGAGGAGGGAGAGAAGGGAGAGAAGAGAAGGGAGAGAATAGAAGAGGAGGGAGAGAAGAGGAGGGAGAGAAGAGAATGGAGAGAAGAGGAGGGAGAGAAGAAGAGGGAGAGAAGAGAAGGGAGAGAAGAGGAGGGAGAGAAGAGAAGGGAGAGAATAGAAGAGGAGGGAGAAAAGAGGAGGGAGAGAAGAGAAGGGAGAGAAGAGGAGGGAGAGAAGAAGAGGGAGAGAAGAGGGAGAGAAGAGGAGGGAGAGAATAGAAGGGAGAGAAGAAGAGGGAGAGAAGAAGAGGGAGAGAAGAGGAGGGAGAGAAGAAGAGGGAGAGAAGAAGAGGGAGAGAAGAAGAGGGAGAGAAGAGGAGGGAGAGAAGGGAGAGAAGAGAAGGGAGAGAATAGAAGAGCAGGGAGAGAATAGGAGGGAGAGAAGAGAAGGGAGAGAAGAGGAGGGAGAGAAGAAGAGGGAGAGAAGAAGAGGGAAAGAAGAAGAGGGAGAGAAGAGGAGGGAGAGAAGAGGAGGGAGAGAAGAGGAGGGAGAGAATAGAAGGGAGAGAGAAGAGGAGGGAGAGAATAGAAGAGGAGAGAAGAGAAGAGGAGAGGAGAGAAGAGGAGGGAGGGAGAGAAGAGGAGGGAGAGAAGAGGAAGTACAGAAGATAAGGGAGAGAAGAGGAGGGAGAGAAGAGAAGGGAGAGAAGAGAAGAGGAGGGAGAGAAGAGAAGATGAGGGAGAGAAGAGAAGAGGAGGGAGAGAAGAGAAGAGGAGGGAGAGAAGAAGAGGGAGAGAAGAAGAGGGAGAGAAGAGGAGGGAGAGAAGAAGAGGGAGAGAAGAGGAGGGAGAGAAGAGGAGGGAGAGAATAGAAGAGGGAGAGAAGAGGAGGGAGAGAAGAGGAGGGAGAGAAGAAGAGGGAGAGAAGAGAAGGGAGAGAATAGAAGAGGAGGGAGAGAAGGGAGAGAAGAGAAGGGAGAGAATAGAAGAGGAGGGAGAGAAGAGGAGGGAGAGAAGAGAATGGAGAGAAGAGGAGGGAGAGAAGAAGAGGGAGAGAAGAGAAGGGAGAGAAGAGGAGGGAGAGAAGAGAAGGGAGAGAATAGAAGAGGAGGGAGAAAAGAGAAGGGAGAGAAGAGAAGGGAGAGAAGAGAAGAGGAGGGAGAGAAGAGGAGGGAGAGAAGAGAAGGGAGAGAAGAGAAGAGGAGGTAGAGAAGAGAAGGGATAGAAGAGAAGAGGAGGGAGAGAAGAGGAGGGAGAGAAGAGAAGGGAGAGAAGAGAAGGGAGAGAATAGAAGAGGAGGGAGAGAAGAGAAGAGAAGGGAGAGAAGAGAAGGGAGAGAAGAGAAGAGGAGGGAGAGAAGAGATGAGGAAAGAGAGAAGATGAGGGAGAGAGGAGGAGGGAGAGAAGAGAAGGGGAAAGGGAGAAAATGAGGGAGAGAAGAGGAGAGAGAGAAAATGAGAGAGAGATGAGGATGGAGTGAAGTAGATGGAGAGAAATGGAGGGAGAGAAGGAGGAGGAGGAGAAGTGGAGGGAGAGAGAGAGGTTGAGGAGAAATGGAGGGAGAGAAGAAGAGGGAGAGAAGAAGAGGGAGAGAAGAAGAGGGAGAGAAGAGGAGGGAGAGAAGGGAGAGAAGAGAAGGGAGAGAAGAGAAGAGGAGGGAGAGAAGAGGAGGGAGAGAAGAAGAGGGAGAGAAGAGGAGGGAGAGAAGAGAAGGGAGAGAAGAATAGGGAGAGAAGAAGAGGGAGAGAAGAAGAGGGAGAGAAGAAGAGGGAGAGAATAGAAGGGAGAGAATAGAAGAGGAGGGAGAGAAGAGGAGGAAGAGAAGAGGAGGGAGAGAAGAGAAGGGAGAGAAGAGAAGAGGAGGGAGAGAAGAGGAAAACCGGTGTAATGCCTGTCCCCGTCTGTTCTTGGTCAGTACCCGTGCTGCAGCATTCTGTATGTTTTACAGTGCAGAGACCTTAAAACCAGTGTAATGCCTGTCCCCGTCTGGTCTTGGTCAGTACCCGTGCTGCAGCATTCTGTATGTTTTGCAGTTGACCAATGGCTTTCTTGGGTAGACCAGACAGGAGAGCATTACAGTAGTCAAGCATACTTGTAATAAAAGCATGGATGAGTTTCTCTGTATCAGCCTGAGAGAGAAACGGCCACACCTTGGCAATGTCCCTCAGCTGGTAAAAAGTTATTTTGGTCACATTACTAATGTGTGATTCGAAACTTAGTTCAGAATCTAAAATAACACCTCAATTTACAAACATTTTTTTATATTTTTTACCTCGTTTCATCCTTATTGCCTGTGAATTAAAATGTATTGCCAGATTCTCTTTCAGTGCTTTGGCTCCAAGAACAAGTTCACTTGGTCATTTCTTGATTTTGCTATTTAAATAACTAATACAGTCTAATAATTTATCAGTGGAGCTAAAATCCTCCAGTGACACAGAAATGTAAAGTTGTGTATTGTCTGCATAGCAGTGAAAATCAATGTTGTGCTTTCTGATAGCGCTGCCAAGGGGTAACATACTGTATATAAACTGAACAGTATTGGACCCAAAATCGAACTTTGTGGAACACTACGTGATGTGTATTTTCTCTGGGTTATGTTCACCAAGGGTGACAAACAACTCTCAACCAGTTAAATAGGTCCTAAACCAATATAGAACTGGACACGGAGAGGCCAACCAACCTCTCCAGTGTGTCCAGAAGGACATCATGATCAACAGTGTCGAATGCAGCACTTAAATCTAAGAGTACAAGGACAGAGAGCTGTTTGTCAACGTTCCTGAGCATGTCTGTGTCAACCAGGGAAAATACATCCATAGTGCCTTTGCATGGTAGGCTAGGGACCATATCATTAAACTTCTCATCGGGTCTTGACTGATACCCAGGCTAATGTTGGTTATCGTACCCCTGAATATCCCGTCAACTCATCACATGTATATGTGGAGGAAAGTTCACATAGGTTAGCAGGGGGTAGGATTTATCAGGCCATTATTTGGTTGAGAAGAGCAAATTATTCTGATTAATAGTGATAAAAAATGTTTTAAATGAGCTTGTCTGCCATTTCTATTTACCTTGTTATATATACCACGTGGCTTTCTCAGAAAATCATAATGGACCTCCAGCATTCTTCAGAGGGAAGTGGTCATTCTCCGACTTCCTCTCGGAGAGTGATCCAGAGGTGGGTGAACTTCCTGTCTAGCTGTCAGTCTGGAATCAAGAGAAGAAGAAAAGTGTTTCAAGGTCCAGATTTAATGGCGTAAGGTAGCAGCAGTGTGGACATCAGGGAACATCAGGTAAGTTAGAATGGTTTAGACTCCTTCCTGTGTGTTTAACTCCAAGGTCGCGCACACACACAGACGAACGCATACATGAATACCCGCAGGGTTACATTTTCACGAGAACACTCCTTCCTTCATTTCTCCCTTTTTCTATTTTCTCTCTCGTCACTCTGACATGTTGACGGCTAACAGGTTCATCTTTGTCAAACCCCTTTACAAGGAGAGGGAGAAGCCAGCAGAGACAGAAAAGTGAGTTAGATAAAACATTTTAGAATTGGGAGAGCTTTGAGGACTTTGGAGTGAAATGGGGAGGTGGAGAGGGAGGAGAAAAGATGAAGGGGAAAGTTGTTTTTGGAGTATACATGTTTTCGGGAACGTTTCTCTGCTGTTTACCTGCGAGTTCAAGGTGTGTGTTTCTAAAGCTTTGCAAAGTTTGGCCTCTGAGGTACAGAAGTGCATACATACTATATTTGAGAGAGAGAGAGAGAGAGAGAGAGAGAGAGAGAGGAAGCTCTCCCTTGATAAAGATACCACCACCCCGAGCGGGTCAGACCAGACCTCTTCATTATGTAACCCCACAGACGAGCAACCCCCAGCGGAGAGTCAACCTCCCAGCACAGATTACCACTCCCTCATTGAAATGAAGGACAAATTCACCCAGCTGGAGGTAAGGCAGGTGGAGCTGGAACAGCAGGTGATTACACTCCAGTCAGCACAGACCCAGACAACAGTCCAGCACAACAACACCCCCTTAACCAGACCCGGAGAGCTGGAAGTGGACAGAGACATATCTGCACTCTGGACTGTGGTGAGACAACTTCAACAGGAGAAAGAGCAGAATCAGGAGAAGAACAGAGCATTAGAGGAGAGGATCAGACTGCTGGTGGAGGAGAGGTTGAGGGGGACGGAGGAGAGGTTGAGGGGGACGGCGTGTGACAGAGAACAACCCACTAGAGAGGTGGCCACCCCCACAGAGAAGCCAGCAGAACAGCCCACCTCAGCACCTGACAAAAGTCTTGACACCACAGCAGAACAGTCCACACCAGACCCTGACCATAGAGTCGACATCACAGCAGAACAGACAAATGAAGAACCACAAGCCCAGCGGCTCTCACCCCCTCTGAGCGCCCCCCCTTTCATTCACCCTAATAGCCCTTCTGACAACCCCCTCACACCCACTGAGGACAAACACAAGACACAGATTGTACTACTTATGGACTCAAATGGGGAAATATATAGAAGAAAAAAAACTTTTTCCCAAACACAGTGTGTCTCAACTCTGGTGTCCAAACACCCAGCGTGCCCTCGACCTTCTGTCTGAGGACCAACTAGGTTCACCCAGCCACATAATAATACACACAGGCACAAACGACCTGAGAGCACAGCAGGAAAGGGTGGCCACAGCACTGAAGGGAGTGATTGAAAAGGCTTCTTCTACTTTCCCCAACGCACAAGTGGTTATCTCCACCCTGCTACCACGAAAAGACTTCCACCCTGCCACAATACAGCGGGTAAATGCAAGTATTTCCCGTGACTGTGCCTCAAAACCAAATGTTTTCCTGGCCCACCACTCCACCCTGGACTTGAACAGCCTCTTTGACCAGGTCCACCTCTACAAGGCAGCAGTGCCCACCTTTGCCCGGACTCTAAAGGACATCACTCTCAAACGTATCCCCAACACTTCACACAGGAGCAACAGATCAATAGACACCCCACCCAGACCAGCAAGACACCCTCCCAGACCTGCAGGACCCCCCCTGGACCTACACATAGAGGACCCACGCCAAGAGGAATTACATCCAGACCACAGTACACCCAGACACATCCACACCCCCACCCCAACCAATCAACACCCCCCCACGTCAACCATGCCCACACCCCATTTAGGCCCCCTCAGATCAGACCTATGCCACTCCTGCCCACCCCATGCACCCCACCCCCGCAAAGAGGGCCTCAACATGGAAGCCACACATACGCCCAGGTAGTGAGCGGGCAAACAGTCCCAACCCCCACTCTCACACTCGCCCAAGCCAATGGCATGTACCAGATGCACAACAGGCTCTGCTCACACTTACTGGCCTGAGGCCAAACCACGACCAACAACATTGGACACTCTATGGAACAAAAAGTCTTCACTATATCATCCTGGAATATCCAAGGCCTGAGGTCATCTGCCTTTGGCCTAAAGAGCAGAAACCCGGATTTCACCAAAGAAATCGGTAATACAGACATTGTCAACCTGCAAGAAACTTGGTATAGAGTAGACAGACCCACTGGTTGCCCTCTAGGTTACAGAGAGCTGGTGGTCCCATCCACCAAACTACCAGGTGTGAAACACGGAAGGGACTCAGGGGGTATGCTAATTTGGTATAGAGCAGACCTAACTCACTCCATTAAATTAATCAAAACAGGAACATTCTACATTTGGCTAGAAATTCAAAAGGAAATTATCCTTACAGAGAAAAATGTCCTCCTGTGTGATACCTATATCCCCCCACTAGAATCCCCATATTTTAATGAAGACAGCTTCTCCATCCTGGAGGGGGAAATCAATCATTTCCAGGCCCAGGGACATGTACTAGTCTGTGGCGACCTAAATGCCAGAACCGGACAAGAACCTGACACCCTCACCACACAAGGGGACAAACACCTACCTGGAGGTTTGAACTATGAGGGAAGAGAGAGGGAAGAGAGAGAGGGAAGAGAGAGGGAAGAGAGAGGGAAGAGAGAGAGGGAAGAGAGAGAGGGAAGAGAGAGGGTAGAGAGTGAGGGAAGAGAGAGAGGGAAGAGAGAGGGAAGAGAGAGAGGGAAGAGAGAGAGGGAAGAGAGAGGGAAGAGAGAGGGAAGAGAGAGGGTAGAGAGTGAGGGAAGAGAGAGGGAAGAGAGAGGGAAGAGAGAGGGAAGAGAGAGGGTAGAGAGTGAGGGAAGAGAGAGGGGACAGAGAGGGAACAGAGAGGGAAGGGAGAGGGAAGAGAGGGGGAACAGAGAGGGAAGAGATAGAGGGAAGAGATAGAGGGGAGAGAGGGAAGAGAGAGGGAACAGAGAGGGAAGAGAGAGGGAACAGAGAGAGGGAAGAGAGAGGGAAGAGAGAGGGTAGAGAGTGAGGGAAGAGAGAGGGGACAGAGAGGGAAGAGAGAGGGGACAGAGAGGGAACAGAGAGGGAAGGGAGAGGGAAGAGAGGGGGAACAGAGAGGGAAGGGAGAGGGAAGAGAGGGGGAACAGAGAGGGAAGAGATAGAGGGAAGAGATAGAGGGGAGAGAGGGAAGAGAGCGGGAACAGAGAGGGAAGAGAGAGGGAACAGAGAGAGGGAAGAGAGAGGGAAGAGAGTGAGGGAAGAGAGAGGGAAGAGAGAGGGAATGGAGAGGGAAGGGAGAGGGAAGAGAGAGTGAAGAGAGAGAGTGAAGAGAGAGAGGGAAGAGAGAGAGGGAAGAGAGAGAGGGAAGAGAGGGGGAAGAGAGAGAGGGAAGAGAGAGAGGGAAGAGAGAGAGGGAAGAGAGAGAGGGAAGAGAGAGGGAAGAGAGAGAGGGAAGAGAGAGGGAACAGAGAGGGAAAAGAGAGGGAAGAGAGAGGAAAGAGAGAGAGGGAAGAGAGAGGGAAGAGAGAGAGGGAACAGAGAGAGGGAACAGAGAGGGAAGAGAGAGAGAACAGAGAGGGAAGAGAGCAAGGGAAGAGAGAGGGAAGAGAGAGAGGGAAGAGAGAGAGGGAAGAGAGAGGGAAGAGAGAGAGGGAAGAGAGAGAGGGAAGAGAGAGAGGGAAGAGAGAGGGAACCGAGAGGGAAGAGAGAGGGGAGAGAGAGAGGGAAGAGAGAGGGAAGAGAGAGGGGACAGAGAGGCAACAGAGAGGGAAGGGAGAGGGAAGAGAGGGGGAACAGAGAGGGAAGAGATAGAGGGAAGAGAGAGGGAAGAAAGAGGGAACAGAGAGGGAACAGAGAGGGAAGAGAGAGAGGGAAGAGAGAGAGGGAAGAGAGAGAGGGAAGAGAGAGAGGGAAGAGAGAGGGAAGAGAGAGAGGGAATAGAGAGAGGGAAGTGAGAGGGAAGAGAAAGGGAAGAGAAAGGGAAGAGAGAGGAAACAGAGAGGGAAGAGAGAGGGAAGAGAGAGAGGGAAAAGAGAGAGGGAAGAGAGAGAGGGAACAGAGAGGGAAGAGAGAGGGAAGAGAGAGAGGGAAGAGAGAGAGGGAAGAGAGAGAGGGAAGTGAGAGAGGGAAGTGAGAGGGAAGAGAAAGGGAAGAGAGAGAGGGAAGAGAGAGGGAATAGAGAGGGAACAGCGAGGGAAGAGAGAGGGAAGATAGAGAGGGAAGAGAGAGAGGGAAGAGAGAGGGAACAGAGAGGGAAGAGAGAGGGAAGATAGAGAGGGAAGAGAGAGGGAACAGAGAGGGAAGAGAGAGAGGGAAGAGAGAGGGAAGAGAGAGAGGGAAGAGAGAGGGAAGAGAGAGAGGGAAGAGAGAGGGAACAGAGAGGGAACAGAGAGGGAAGAGAGAGAGGGAAGAGAGAGGGAACAGAGAGGGAAGAGAGAGGGAAGAGAGAGAGGGAAGAGAGAGGGAAGAGATAAGTAAATGTTCCATTCTGAGGAAACGGCTGAAGTACTTTTGAATCAAACATGATTTCTCAAGGCCGAGAGAAAAACACATTGAGGTGAAAGAAGAGAGAGAACAACAAGATAAGTGAATGGGTGAAGGAGTGTAGCGTCCTTATGGACCAGCTTCAGAAGACGTTGGATGAAATGTGTTTTTGAGAGCTCAAGGCTCCATTTTTCTGAGAAAGCACATCTCTGTGAGTGAGAATAATATTAACACTGCCATCTACACTGCTCAAAAAAATAAAGGGAACACTAAAATAACACATCCTAGATCTGAATGAATGAAATATTGTTATTAAATATTTTTTTCTTTACATAGTTGAATGTGCTGACAACAAAATCACACAAAAATGATCAATGGAAATCAATTTTATCAACCCATGGAGGTCTGGATTTGGAGTCACACTCAAAATTAAAGTGGAAAACCACACTACAGGCTGATCCAACTTTGATGTAATGTCCTTAAAACAAGTCAAAATGAGGCTCAGTAGTGTGTGTGGCCTCCACGTCCCTGTGTGACCTCCCTACAACGCCTGGGCATGCTCCTGATGAGGTGGCGGATGGTCTCCTGAGGGATCTCCTCCCAGACCTGGACTAAAGCATCCGCCAACTCCTGGACAGTCTGTGGTGCAACGTGGCGTTGGTGGATGGAGCGAGACATGATGTGTTCAATTGGATTCAGGTCTGGGGAACGAGCGGGCCAGTCCATAGCATCAATGCCTTCCTCTTGCAGGAACTGCTGACACACTCCAGCCACATGAGGTCTAGCATTGTCTTGCATTAGGAGGAACCCAGGGCCAACTGCACCAGCATATGGTCTCACAAGGGGTCTGAGGATCTCATCTCGGTACCTAATGGCAGTCAGGCTACATCTGGCGAGCACATGGAGGGCTGTGCGGCCCCCCAAAGAAATGCCACCCCACACCATGACTGACCCACCGTCAAACCGGTCATGCTGGAGGATGTTACAGGCAGCAGAACGTTCTCCACGGCGTCTCCAGACTCTGTCAAGTCTGCCACATGTGCTCAGTGTGAACCTGCTTTCATCTGTGAAGAGCACAGGGCGCCAGTGGCAAATTTGCCAATCTTGGTGTTCTCTGGCAAATGCCAAAAGTCCTGCACGGTGTTGGGCTGTAAGCACAACCCCCACCTGTGGACGTCGGGCCCTCATACCACCCTCATGGAGTCTGTTTCTGACCGTTTGAGCAGACACATGCACATTTGTGGCCTGCTGGAGGTCATTTTGCAGGGCTCTGGCAGTGCTCCCCCTGCTGCTCCTTGCACAAAGGCGGAAGTAGTGGTCCTGCTGCTGGGTTGTTGCCCTCCTACGGCCTCCTCCACGTCTCCTGATGTACTGTCCTGTCTCCTGGTAGCGCTGGACACTACGCTGACAGACACAGCAAACCTTCTTGCCACAGCTCGCATTGATGTGTCATCCTGGATGAGCTGCACTACCTGAGCCACTTGTGTGGGTTGTAGACTCCGTCTCATGCTACCACTTGAGTGAAAGCACCGCCAGCATTCAAAAGTGACCAAAACATCAGCCAGGAAGCATAGGAACTGAGAAGTGGTCGGTGGTCACCACCTGCAGAACCACTCCTTTATTGGGGGTGTCTTGCTAATTGCCTATAATTTCCACCTGTTGTCTATTTCATTTGCACAACAGCATGTGACATTTGGTGTCAATCGTGTTGCTTCCTAAGTGGACAGTTTGATTTCACAGAAGTGTGATTGACTTGGAGTTACATTGTGTTCCCTTTATTTTTTTGAGCAGTGTATTTTGGTGAGAAAGTTATCTACCATCTATATTGATGAATTGATGAGAAAGTTATCTACCATCTATATTGATGAGAAAGTTATCTACCATCTATATTGATGAATTGATGAGAAAGTTATCTACCATCTATATTGATGAGAACGTTTTCTACCATCTATATTGATGAGAACGTTTTCTACCATCTATATTGATGAGAAAGTTATCTACCATCTATATTAATGAGAAAGTTATCTACCATCTATATTGGTGAGAAAGTTATCTACCATCTATATTGATGAGACAGTTATCTACCATCTATATTGATGAGACAGTTATCTACCATCTATATTGGTGAGACAGTTATCTACCATCTATATTGGTGAGACAGTTATCTACCATCTATATTGGTGAGACAGTTATCTACCATCTATATTGGTGAGAAAGTTATCTACCATCTATATTGGTGAGAAAGTTATCTACCATCTATATTGGTGAGAAAGCTATCTACCATCTATATTGGTGAGAAAGTTATCTACCATCTATATTGGTGAGAAAGTTATCTACCATCTATATTGGTGAGAAAGTTATCTACCATCTATATTGGTGAGAAAGTTATCTACCATCTATATTGGTGAGAAAGTTATCTACCATATATATTGATGAGACAGTTATCTACCATCTATATTGATGAGAAAGTTATCTACCATCTATATTGATGAATTGATGAGAAAGTTATCTACCATCTATATTGATGAGAAAGTTATCTACCATCTATATTGATGAGAAAGTTATCTCCCATCTAGATTGATGAATTGATGAGAAAGTTATTTACCATCTATATTGGTGAGAAAGTTATCTACCATCTATATTGATGAGAAAGTTATCTACCATCTATATTGATGAGAAAGTTATCTACCATCTATATTGATGAGAAAGTTATCTACCATCTATATTGATGAGAAAGTTATCTCCCATCTAGATTGATGAATTGATGAGAAAGTTATCTACCATCTATATTGGTGAGAAAGTTATCTGCCATCTATATTGATGAGAAAGTTATCTACCATCTGTATTGATGAGAAAGGTATCTACCATCTATATTGATGAGAAAGTTATCTACCATCTATATTGATGAGAAAGTTGTCTACCATCTATATTGATGAGAAAGTTATCTACCATCTATATTGATGAGAACGTTTTCTACCATCTATATTGATGAGAAAGTTATCTACCATCTATATTGATGAGAATGGTATCTACATGTACGTATACAGTCTAGATAGTGAGGGGGGTAAGGGCACATATACAGTCTAGATAGTGAGGGGGTAAGGGCACATATGCAGTCTAGATGGGGCTAGGCCATTTAGAAATCTCTATGGGTTGGACCTGTTCGGAATATGCTGATTATATCATGCTGGCCAGTAGCCTGGGTGCCCGTCTGTTACTGCTGTCTTACCAGCTTCTAATGGAATTGTAATGGAATTGTAATGTCAAACACGTTCGCCTTGACAATGCCAATGGATTAGACAACAGCACAAACGGATGTGACTATCACGTTTTAGGGAAGACCCAGATGCAGACAGTGTCGAAGTAACAAAGGTTTATTACTAGAACAGGGGGCAGGCAAAACGACAGGTCAAGGGCATCCAGAGGTCAGTAGTCCAGATCAGAGTCTTAAAGGTACATAACTGCAGGGTCAGTCTCAGGGTCAGTAGTCCAGGGTGGTGGGACAAGGTACAGGACGGCAGGCAGGGGCAGGGTCAGGGTCAGGGGCAGGGGCAGGGACAGGGACAGGGGCAGGGGCAGGGGCAGGGGCAGGGGCAAGGACAGGGACAGAGACAGGGACAGGGACAGGGGCAGGGGCAGGGGCAGGGGCAGGGGCAGGGGCAGGTTCAGGGCAGGTGAAATGGTCAAAACCAGGAAAATAGGAACTAGAAAACAAAACAGGGGCAAAGGGAAAACCCGCTGGTAAGCTTGACGAACAAAACGAACTGGCAACAGACGGGCGGGGGGTGGGGGGTGGAGACAAACTCAAAGACATGTGAAACAGAACAGGGTGTGACAGTGACATACTTCTACAACTATTTGACTCTGGTGTTTGTGTGGAGGTTTGTGTTGCTGTTCTGCTGGTCTGGCCATCTCTCTTTCTATCCACAGTTGGAGCTGGAATAGAAATCGGCGTGCCAACCCCAGGCCATCGAAAGCTGCAGATTAGCCAGACAACATCTACATAATTAATTCATGAGTGTGTGTGTCCACTACTAATCTGTCCATACTCTCTCTGACGGAGTATGTACTATGGATGAGACTCTTTCTGACAGAGTATGTCCTATGGATGAGACTCTGTCTGGCAGAGTATGTACTATGGATGAGACTCTTTCTGACAGAGTATGTACTATGGATGTGACTCTTTCTGACAGAGTATGTCCTATGGATGAGACTCTGTCTGGCAGAGTATGTACTATGGATGAGACTCTGTCTAGCAGAGTATGTACTATGGATGAGACTCTGTCTGGCAGAGTATGTACTATGGATGAGAGGCAGAGTATGTACTATGGATGAGACTGTCTGACAGAGTATATACTATGGATGAGACTCTGTCTGGCAGAGTATGTACTATGGATGAGATTCTGTCTGGCAGAATATGTACTATGGATGAGGACAGTCACTAGCCCAGATGCCAGTAGTGGCATAGTGTGAGACCACACAGTCTATCGATTAGCCCTGGATGGGAAAGTTGTTCTGTATAGAGAACATTGTAAGAATACATGGCATTTCATTGAATTGATTTGGTTAAAAATATAAACAGCAAGATATACATTATATTCCCAGAGGATAGGACTTAGAAGTATGAATTAAAAAATGTGTTTTTAAAAATGGTCCAGGGCACAGGAAGACGTGTGTAGCAGGTTTCCCGTGGGGTTTCAGTTTGGTGTGTGTGTGTGTGTGTGTGTGTGTGTGTGTGTGTGTGTGTGTGTGTGTGTGTGTGTGTGTGTGTGTATATGTGTGTGTATATGTGTGTGTATATGTGTGTGTGTGTGTCTATATGTGTGTGTGTGTGTGTGTGTGTGTGTGTGTGTGTCTATATGTGTGTGTGTGTGTGTGTGTGTGTATATGTGTGTGTGTGTCTATGTGTGTATTTGTCTGCATGTGTGTGTATGTGTTTATGTGTGTGTGTATATGTGTGTTTGTGTCTATATATGTGTGTGTTTGTATGTATATGTCTGTATATGTATGTGTGTATGTGTGTGTGTGTGTGTGTCACGCCCTGGCCTTAGTATTCTTTGTTTTCTTTATTATTCTGGTTAGATCAGGGTGTGACAAGGGGGATTTATGTGTTTATCCTGGTCTAGGGGTTTTGTATGTTTATGGGGTGTCCTAGTCTAAGTGTTTATGTAAGTCTATGGTTGTCTAGATTTGTTCTCAGTTAGAGGCAGGTGTTTATCGTTGTCTCTGATTGGGAACCATATTCCCAAATATTGCTGTTTGGGGGTTTGAGTTTTTGTACAGCACTTTGAGATATCAGCTGATGTACGAAGGGCTATATGAATAAATTTGAATTGAATATTTAGGCAGCCATGTTCTTTGGGTAATTTGTGGGTTGTTGTTTCCTGTCTTTGTGTTCTCTGCACCAGATAGGACTGTTTTGTGTTGGGGTTTGTGGGTGGTTGTTTCCTGTCTTTGTGTTCTCTGCACCAGATAGGACTGTTTTGTGTTGGGGTTTGTGGGTGGTTGTTTCCTGTCTTTGTGTTCTCTGCACCAGATAGGACTGTTTTGTGTTGGGGTTTGTGGGTGGTTGTTTCCTGGCTTTGTGTTCTCTGCACCAGATAGGACTGTTTTGTGTTGGGGTTTGTTAGTGGTTGTTTCCTGTCTTTGTGTTCTCTGCACCAGATAGAACTGTTTTGTGTTGGGGTTTGTGGGTGGTTGTTTCCTGTCTTTGTGTTCTCTGCACCAGATAGGACTGTTTTGTGTTGGGGTTTGTGGGTGGTTGTTTCCTGTCTTTGTGTTCTCTGCACCAGATAGAACTGTTTCGGGTTGGGGTTTGTGGGTGGTTGTTTCCTGTCTTTGTGTTCTCTGCACCAGATAGGACTGTTTTGTGTTGGGGTTTGTGGGTGGTTGTTTCCTGTCTTTGTGTTCTCTGCACCAGATAGAACTGTTTCGGGTTGGGGTTTGTGGGTGATTGTTTCCTGTCTTTGTGTTCTCTGCACCAGATAGGACTGTTTCGGGTTGGGGTTTGTGGGTGATTGTTTCCTGTCTTTGTGTTCTCTGCACCAGATAGGACTGTTTCGGGTTGGGGTTTGTGGGTGATTGTTTCCTGTCTTTGTGTTCTCTGCACCAGATAGAACTGTTTCGGGTTGGGGTTTGTGGGTGATTGTTTCCTGTCTTTGTGTTCTCTGCACCAGATAGAACTGTTTCGGGTTGGGGTTTGTGGGTGATTGTTTCCTGTCTTTGTGTTCTCTGCACCAGATAGGACTGTTTTGGGTTTTGCCACGTTTTTTATTTTGTAATTGTGTTCATGTTGAGTTTCTCTTATTAAAAACCATGAACTCTAACCACGCTGCATTTTGGTCCTCCTCTCCTTCGACGGAAGAAACCGTTACAGTGTGCAGAAGACACAAATGCAGGCTAAATGCAGAAGACACATTTCAGTTGAAGGCATTCAATTGTACAACTGACTAGGTATCCCTGTTTCCAGTGTGCCTGGGTATTCTCGAAAGGTATAGACAAACTGGTAGGTCTTTACACGCACAGACACACAGACACACAGACACACAGACAAACAGACACACAGACACACAGAAACACAGACGAACAGACACACAGACACACAGACACACAGACACACAGACACACAGACACACAGACAAACAGACACACAGACACACAGACACACAGAAACACAGACACACAGAAACACAGACACACAGAAACACAGACACACAGACACACAGACACACAGACAAACAGACACACAGACACACAGAAACACAGACAAACAGACACACAGACACACAGACACACAGACACACAGACACACAGACAAACAGACACACAGACACACAGACAAACAGACACACAGACAAACGGACACACAGACACACAGACACACAGACACACAGACACACAGACAAACAGACAAACAGACACACAGACACACAGACACACAGACACACAGACACACAGACACACAGACAAACAGACACACAGACACACAGACAAACAGACACACAGACACACAGACACACAGACACACAGACAAACAGACACACAGACAAACAGACACACAGACACACAGACACACAGACACACAGACACACAGACAAACAGACACACAGACACGACCATGTCAAATGGTGTTAGAGTTTAACAGGTTAACTGGGCTGTATTGTGCTGAACTATTAGCTGTAATAGCTGTCACAGTGTGTGTCTTTATTGAATCAGGTGCAGGTTCATCTGTGTTTGTAAATGGTTGTTTACCCTCCGTATTGATTGTGCTCACATCATTAGCTTCAGTTCAACCTCTAATCAGATTCAGAAGACTCAGTCAGAGCACCGACGGGCACAGACGTCAATTCAACGTCTATTCCACTTTGGTTCAACTTCCTTTCATCGAAATGACGTGGAAATGTTGATTCAACCAGTGTGTGCCCAGTGGGTGTGGCCAATAATATCTGATACATCAAGCTGTCTTCGTGTTGTGAAGTGATACTGTGAGAGACTTATTCTAAATAAGTCTCTCTTTCTTTCTCTCTCTCAATTGATTAAATTCAAAGTGGCTTTATTGGCATGGGAAATGGGTTTACATTGCCAGTCTCTCTCTCTCTCTCTCACTCTCACTCTCTCTCTCTCTCTATCTTCTTTATCAAAAGGAATCCGAGCAATTCATTATTAAACACTCAATCTGTGTATGTTGTTATCATTTGCATATTCTAACATCTGTACATATTTATATTGTATGTATATTTAGTGTATAATGTTGAACCAGCCGTATATAATTCCAACAGCTGTATATGATTCAACCAGCTGTACATGATTCAACCAGCTGTATACAATTCAACCAGCTGTATATGATTCAAACAGCTGTACATGATTCAACCAGCTGTATACAATTCAACCAGCTGTATATGATACAGCCAGCTGTATATGATTCAAAGAGCTGTATATGATTCAACCAGCTGTATATGATTCAACCAACTGTATACGATTCAACCAGCTGTATACGATTCAACCAGCTGTATACAACTAGCTGTATACGATTCAAAAAGCTGTATACGATTCAACTAGCTGTATATGATTCAAACAGCTGTATATGATTCAACTAGCTGTGTATGATTCAAACAGCTGAATATGATTCAAACAGCTGTATATGATTCAACTAGCTGTGTATGATTCAAACAGCTGAATATGATTCAAACAGCTGTATATGATTCAACTAGCTGTGTATGATTCAAGAAGCTGTATACAAGTCAAGAAGCTGTATACGATTCAAACAGCTGTATACGATTCAAACAGCTGTATATGATTCAAGCAGCTGTATACGATTCAAGCAGCTCTCCAATGTGTTCCTTAACTCCTGTGTCTCTACGTGGTTTGAGCGAGCCTCCATGCTGGTGATCCTGCTGAACTGTGTCACCCTGGGGATGTTCCAACCCTGTGAGGACCACACCTGTGAGTCAGAACGATGCAAGATCCTGGAGGTACGTTCTTCATTTCTCCTTTTATCCCTCCCTCCATCTCTCTCTCTCTCTCTCTCTCTCTCTCCCCACATCCTCATATATCTTTCCCCCTCTCTCTCTCTCTCTCTCTCTCTCCCCATCCTCATATCTCTCCCCCCCCCCCTCTCTCTCTCTCTCTCTCTCTCTCTCTCTCTCTCTCTCTCTCTCTCTCCCCCTCATCCTCATATATCTTTCCCTCTCTCTCTCTCTCTCCCTCTCTCTCTCTCTCTCTCTCTCTCCCCATCCTCATATATCTTTCCCGCTCTCTTTCTCTATCTCTCTCTGTCTCTCTGTCTCTCTGTCTCTCTGTCTCTCTCTCTCTCTCTCTCTCTCTCTCTCTCTCTCTCTCTCTCTCTCTCTCTCTCTCTCTCTCTCTCTCTCTCTCTCTCTCTGTCTCTCTCTCTCTGTCTCTCTCTCTTGCTCTCTCTCCCTCTGTCTCTCTCTCTATCTCTCGCTCTCTACATTTCCAAATGCTTTCCCCTTGATAACATTTAGCCCAAAAGCTCAACATGTTTTTAGTTTGTTTTAACTGGTCTGTCTGGAAACAGACAAAAGTCAATATATTTTGTTCACTGGTTCTGCATGGATCAGAAAATAGCTCTATTTCTGAGTATTCCTGTCTCTGGTGTAGGAGTGGGAGAAAGGTGGGCTCACTCAAGGATAAGAGATCTGATTTAATTTACTGATATTCTCTTAGCTCTACTACAGATGAATGTACAGCCTAGAGGTTAAACACCTGTTACACTCTCATTCCTTCTCCATCTCTCTCTTTATCCATCTCTATTTCATCCTCCCCCGATCCTTCCCTCTCTCTCCTTCTCCCTCGCTCTCTTTATCCATCTCTATTTCATCCTCCCCCGATCCTTCCCTCTCTCTCCTTCTCCCTCGCTCTCTTTATCCATCTCTATTTCATCCTCCCCGAACCTTCCCTCTCTCTCCTTCTCCCTCGCTCTCTTTATCCATCTCTATTTCATCCTCCCCCCGATCCTTCCCTCTCTCTCCATCTCCCTCGCTCTCTTTATCCATCCCTATTTCATCCTCCCCCGATCCTTCCCTCTCTCTCCTTCTCTCACCCTCTCTGATATCAGACAGTGAGCAGCATATCATTCCCTTCACCAATGTACTCAATGTACTCCCCTCCCTTCATGGCCTCCTGAGCCAAGTCTACTGTGTGTATGAGTGTGTGTGTGCGTATGTGTCTGTGTGTGTCTGTGTGTGTCTGTGTGCCTGTGTCTGTGTGCGTGTGTGTGTGTGTGTGTGTGTGTGTGTGTGTGTGTGTGTGTGTGTTTAAACCCATCAGTATTGCTGCATGAACATAAAGAAAACACTAATGACCTGACTGAGCTTTTACAGATCAACATATTGAACTGCTACTCTGAGGTGTCAACATGTCCATTAGATTGGCTGGCTACTCGCCCCACACTGCTGTTGGGCACACCTCCAGCTAGGAGCTTTCCCAGAGTGTTAAAGGGATACAGCTTTTCACTGCAATACATCTGGACTGGTTGGTTCGGTCGCAAATTCCCCTTTAATTAATAATTAAGAGTTAGGGAAAAACATATTGTTTATACATGGTTGAAATAAGAAATGTGTGTCTGCGTTATTGAAACAAAAATTGTGTGTATGTGTGTGTGTGTGTGTGTGTGTGTGTGGTTGAAACAACGTAGATAACAACATTCCACCGGAATATTCACCTTATTAAAATAGAGCCACTATGTATGCTAATTCTGTCTGAATTAGATTATTCCAGGGTCAAATACTGTCAGCTAGCGTCTGTAGCTAGACACACACACACAAACACACACACAGGGGTGGACTGGCCATCTGGCATTTCGGGGCAAATGCCTAATGGGCTGGTTAATTTTTAGCATAGTGGGCTTGTCTAAATAGTTGTTTTTGTTGCATAAAATTATAATTATCTGGCTAATACTTGGGGCCTCAGGGCAAAAATGTGTGGCCTCAAGGAAAAAAGGACCTTTATGTTAGAAATGACATAAATATCTCTCCAAGTCAAACCTGAGAGGAGGAGAAACGCAACACTATTACATCATCTTCCTGGGACAATAGACCAATACATAGAAAATGTAGACTAGCTTGGATACACACACACACACACACACACACACACACACACACACACACACACACACACACAAAAACATATACACCGAAGACCTTGATTTGCATCTCTTTCATCTACCAGACATCTGAGTGTGTGTGTGTGTGTGTGTGTGTGTGTGTGTGTGTGTGTGTGTGCATGCATGCGTGCGTGTGTCTCCTCCCGTCTCCTCCTGATACATGAAGCCAAGATAGAGCCTTTCGTATGCTCCTTGCCTGGGGGAACTAAAACACTCACAATCACACACACTATGTAGTTCCCAGAAACCTGTCCTCCGCTGCAGTAACATCCAATCAGAAAATATGTCAGAACACATTCTACCTCTGGCAGTGTGTTCACTGTACAGTATCTCTCTCTGGGTGCATATCTGTGTGAGTGAACTTGTATTGGCAGTGTTGTGTGTGTGTGTGTGTGTGTGTGTGTGTGTGTCCTCTCTCTGTTTTATTGAATGTTATTTTAATACTACACCAAAGGCAGCATGATTGGAGGGGAAATAGAGAAATGAGTAGAGCGAGGGAGTAGAGAGAGAGTAGAGAGATGGAGTAGAGAGAGGGTAGAGAAAGAGGAGAGAGAGAGTAGACAGAATAGAGAGAGGGGGTAGAGAGAGAGAGTTGAGAGTGGGTGTAGAGGGAGAGTAGAGAGAGAGGAGAGAGAGGAGAGAGAGAGGAGAGAGAGAGAGAGGAGAGCGAGAGGAGAGAGAGAGGAGAGAGAGTAGAGAGAGAGGAGAGAGAGAGTAGAGAGAGAGGAGAGAGAGGAGAGAGAGAGTAGACAGAGAGAAGAGTTTGGGAAGAGACAGGGAGTAGAGTGGGAGTAAAGAGAGAGAGAGCTACAGGCATGCTCAACGTAAACTCCTTGTTTATTGTTTTTTTAAACACTCAGATCTAAAAAGAATTCCAGACCAGAAGTGATGAACAACAACTGTATTCAATCAGAATAGGTAAAAACTTTGCGCTTTACATGAAGAAGTATTGACTCTCACTAGCTAGCTACACAACAAAAACCTAGCCATCAGGCTACCAAACTAGCCAGAAAAATGTTGCTAGAACAAACAGAAAGGGGACTTAATACAACTACGTACATCAAACGACCAAACTAATGTTGAACATATCTTCAGTTTTTTTTGAGAGAATATTGTTTCATTCTTTTTGCTGGTTTGTGGGCGAAATTAAAGCTAGCTAACAACAGCAGCAGACAAACAAAGCTGATTGAAATGGTGCAGCAGAACAGAGTAGCAGCAGAGCCCACAGGCTCCCTGTCCCCACTCCCCCTCAGCGCTGAGTCCTTTCTCTACCCTCCAGAGGCCAAAAATGACATAACGATGAAAGCTTTTGAACAGAAACTACTTAAGGGGAGGCCAGAAACCCTTTTCGAAGACCTCTACATAAATTGTGACGTGAGGAGTTTCATCTTTCTCACTGACCAGCCAAATGCATGGAGCTCAGCTTTCTGCTGTCACTACCCATCCATAAAGAAAGAGGGAACCTGTAATGGGTGGAAGCTGAAAGTCAAAGAGACAGATGACCCTGACAGCACCTTGATAACAATCAACCTCTACAAGACTGGGACTGTCATGGTGCAAGGTAACCTTAGGCTGATTGAAACCGACTTTCAGACCATTAAGGAGAGAGCAGAGAGAGAGAATGACACCATGCCCTTTCACAAGGCAAACTCTACCAGCACCACCCGCACCCCCACTCCCCCCCCACTCTCCCCCACTCTCCACACCCAAAAGGGTACATGCAGCACCTCTCTTCCCATCATAGTGGATGACATGCCCCAGGAGGAGAGCAACCCCCTCAGTGCAGAGCAGGCTCCATGGCTGCCATGAGGGATGAGTTAACCAAACTGGAGGGGGAAGTGGTCCTGCTGAGGGAAAGCATGAGCAAACAGCCACCAGACAACCACACCTTAGAGGAGCTCCTAACCAAGATGCGGACAGAGCAGGACAGCAGCCTTGCAACTCAGCTGAAAGAGGTTCAGCAAGAGAGAGACGGACTCAAGAGAGAGCTGGCTGATCTAACAAAGGAGGTGAGAGAGCTCCAAAAAGACAGGCAGAACATTAATAACGATCTGACCACACTAAGAGAGGAGCTGCAGGAGAGAAAGAGAACAGAGGACAGGCTGCAGGAGCAGCTAGATCACCACTCTATGACCTGCCCTCACACAGCAGAGGAGCCCAGATCAACCAGCCAGTCTTCCCCAGCCCTGCCTGCTGCACGCCTCCCTCCAGCCCACAGAACAGCCTCTCACTGACAGCGGCACCGGCACAGACCAGCCACACCCCAGCTCCAACACCCACCAGCCCCCCCTCTGCCCCCTCCAGTCCAGAAGAAACACTGGCTGACATCGTCCTGTTGATGGAATCAAATGGAAACTTTGTTCAGGAGAATATACTTTTCCCTGGACACAAAAGGAGAAAGGTGTGGTGCCCAACAACGCAGAGTGCCATGGAGCTGCTTGATAAGGCCCATCTCGGGTCGCCAAGCCACATAATCATACATACCGGAAGCAACGACCTGCGTGCTCAGCAGGAGAGGGTGACGACTTCACTACGGGGAGTGATTGAGAGAGCCATGCTCACATGTGATAGGTCGAGGGTCATGGTAAGATGAGCACAAGAACTCCACCATCCTCACACTACACCCACCCAAGTGGCATGACACAAATTATACCTTAAATGATAAACAAATCATATATGCATTATGTTAATTGAAAAATCAAATTTGAATAGTTATTGTTGGATTGTGAGTGTTTATGTCATTTTGAGGATACAGAAAAAACAGTTCTGAAATGCTTTTACATGTTGGAATTTACAAGGTTCAAAGTTCTCTGCTTCTGGGCTAAAGAGCAGAAACCCAGACTTCCTGAAATAAATTGATGATGTTGATATTGTAGTACTACAGGAAACATGGTGCAGAGGTGATGTTTCCACTGGCTGTCCACTAGGTTATAGGGAGATAATCGTACCATCCACTAAATTAAAAGGAATCACACAGAGCAGAGACTCCGGGGGAATGCTAATATGGTATAAATCTGAAATAACGTATTCAATCGAATTGATCAAAACAGGATAATTCTTTATCTGGTTAAAAATCAACAAGGAGGCTATCTTGACAGATAAAAACATACTCCTCTGTGCCACATACATCCCCCCTCAGAGACCCTACTTCAATGACGACAGTTTCTCCATTCTAGAGGGGGAGATGAGTCACTTTCAGGCCCAAGGCAACATACTGGTCTGTGGAGACCTGAATGCTAGAACAGCAGAAGAACTAAACACTATTAACAGTCATGGGGACAAACACCTACCGAGAAGCGACAACCTTTCTCTCCCCACATACCCGCCCAGAAACAAAGTGAGAAACTAAAACGGAGTACAGCTCGTGAAGCTCTTTCGGACACTGGGTCTGTGCATAGTCAATGGTAGGCTGAGAGGGGACTCTTTTGGTAGGTACACCTACAGCTCATCCCTTGGCAACAGCACTGTAGACTACTTCCTCACCGACCTAAACCCAGAGTCTCTCAGAGCCTTCACAGTCAGCCCACTAACACCTCTCTCAGACCACAGTAAAATCACAGTGAATCACAGTGAATCACAGTGCCTGGTGTGTTCCTTGTTCTTCATGATGATCTCTGCGCTTTTAACGAACCTCTGAGACTATCACAGTGCAGGTGCATTTATACGGAGACTTGATTACACACAGGTGGATTGTATTTATCATCATTAGTCATTTAGGTCAACATTGGATCATTCAGAGATCCTCACTGAACTTCTGGAGAGAGTTTGCTGCACTGAAAGTAAAGGGGCTGAATAATTTTGCACGCCCAATTTTTCAGTTTTTGATTTGTTAAAAAAGTTTGAAATGTCCAATAAATGTCGTTCCACTTCATGATTGTGTTCCACTTGTTGTTGATTCTTCACAAACAAATACAGTTTTATATCTTCATGTTTGAAGCCTGAAATGTGGCAAAAGGTCGCAAAGTTCAAGGGGGCCGAATACTTTCGCAAGGCACTGTACACTACCGGTCAAAGGTTTTAGAGCATCTACTCATTCAAGGTTTTCTCTTTATGTTTTACTATTTTCTACAATTTAGAATAATAGTGAAGATAACAAATCTATAAAAAAACACATACAGTATGGAATCATGTAGTAACCAAAAAACTGTTTAACAAATCAAAATGTATTTAATTTTTAGTCTTTAAATAGCCACCCTTTGCCTTGATGCCAGCTTTGCACATTCTTGGCATTCTCTCAACCAGCTTCACCTGGAATGCTTTTCCAACTGTCTTGAAGTACTTGTTGGCTGATTTTCTCAGTTTCGTTGAGGTCGGGGGATTGTGGAGGCCAGGTCATCTGATGCAGCACTCCATCACTTTCCTTCTTGGTAAAATAGCCCTTACACAGCCTGGAGGTGTGTGGACTTCAGGAAACAGCAGAGGGAGCACCCCCCTATCCACATTGATGGGACAGCAGTGGAGAAGGTGTACACATCACTGACAAACTGAAATGGTCTACTCACACAGACAGTGTGGTGAAGAAGGCGCAACAGTGCAGCACAGGTGCATCAAAGCTGGGACCGAGAGACTGAAAAACAGCTTCTATCTCAAGGCCATCAGACTGTTAAACAGCCATCACTAGCACAGAGCGGCTGCTGCCTACATACAGACTTGATATCATTGGCCACTTTAATAAATGGAACACTGGTCACTTTAATAATGCCACTTTAATCATGTTTACATATCTTACATTACTGATCTCATATGTATATACTGTATTCTATACTATCTATTGCATCTTAGCCTATGGCACTCTGTCATTGCTCATCCATATATTTATATTTATATATTCTTATTCCATTCCATTCCTTATTCCATTACGTATTTGTTTTGGAATTGTTAGATATTACTTGTTAGATATTGCTGCACTGTTGGAACTAGAAGCACAAGAGTTTTGCTACACTCGCAATAACATCTGCTAACCATGTGTATGTGACCAACAACATTTGTCCTGTTGAAATACAAATTATATTCCCACGAAGCCCAAACCAGATGGGATATCATATCACTGCATAATGTTGTGGTTGCCATGCTGGTTAAGTGTGCCTTGAATTCTAAGTAAATCACAGACAGTGTTACCAGAAAAGCACCCCCACACCATAACACCTCCCCCTCCATGCTTTATGGTGGGAAATATATGTGGAGATCATCCGTTCACCCACACCGCGTCTCACACGGCGGTTGGAACCAAAAATCTCCAACTTGGACTCCAGACCAAAGGACAAATTTACACCAGTCTAATGTCCATTGTTTGTTTGCGCTTCTTGGCCCAATCAAGTCTTTTCTATTTATTGGTGTCAAAACTTTTGACTGGTAGTGTAATTACAGAGGAATTTGCGTTAACAGGAAAATTCTCTGTAGTATCATAAATAGCAGACTACATCATTTCTTTGATGAACACAGCGTCCTGAGCAGAAGCCAGATTAGATGTTTTATCTTACAACAATTACAACCCCCACACTCTAATTGACAAACAAGTAAGCGAAAACAAAGGCACAATCTACTCGTGTTTTGTAGACTTCAAGAAAGCATTTGATTCAATTTGGCACAAAGGTATTTTTATAGACTAATAGAAAGTGGTACTGGAGGGAAAACATATGATGTTATTAAATTAATAATGTACACTAAAAACAAATGTGTGGTTCAAATTGTCACCAGGGAAACAGACTTCTTCTCTCAGAGACGTGGAGTGAAACAGGGCTGCCCAATAAGTCCAACACTATTTAACATCTACATTATTGAATTCGCAAAAAACATTAGAAGAATCAGCAGCACCAGGTCTCACCCTACACAACACTGAAATCAAGTGTCTGCTGTACGCAGATGACCTGGTGCTGCTGTGTACCCACTAAGGAGGAGTTACAGCAGCATCTAGATCATCTGCACAGGTTCTTTCAGACCTGGGCTCTGACCGTTAATCAAAAAAAATAATATATAATGATATTCCAAAAAAGGTCCAGAAATCTGGATGACAAATATACATTCTATTTGGACACAGTTCTATTAGAACACGCCAAAAACGACACGTATCTAGGACTAAATATGAGCGAGACAGGAAGCTTGAACGAGCTGAGAGACAAAGCAAGAAGAGTATTCTATGCCATTAAAAAGATAATTAAAATTCCAATTAGAATCTGGCAGAAAAAAAATCTAATCAGTTATTGAACCAATTGCTCTATATGGCAGCGAAGTATGGGATCCGCTCTCCGATAATGAATTTACCAAATGGAACAAACATCCAATCGAAATACTGCAGGCAGAGTTTTGCAAGAGTGTATTGCGAGTGGAAAGGAAACCTCCAAATAACGTATGTAGAGCAGAATTTGGCCAATACCCCCTCCTTACTCGAATAAACAGCCATCACATTTTACAACCATCTAAAAACAAGTGACCCCAAAATATTCCATCACACAGCTACAATGTCAAGAGATGAAACAAGAGAAGAGTCCCCTCAGCCAGCTGGTTCTGAGGCCCAACCCCATAGAGCCTCAGGACAGCACTCAGAAAATCTGGCCCAACCAAATCATCACAAAACAAAAACACAAATATATCACCTATTTGAAAGACACCACAAAAGAATCTAAGTAAACTTCAGTGCTATTTGTCTCTAAACAGACAGTACATGGTGGCAGACTATCTGACCACTGTGACTGATAGAAAACTGAGGAAAACACTGACTAGGTACAGACTCAGTGAGCACAGTCTGGTTATAGAGACCGGTCGTCACAGACAAACCTGGCAGCCCAGAGAGGACAGTCTGGCTATAGAGACCGGTCGTCACAGACAAACAGGCTGTACTCACTCTGCACCAAGGGGAGAGGTAGAGACAGAGCTGCATTTCCTATTACACTGTGACAAATACTCAGATCTAAGAGAATATTTATTTCCCCAAATTATCATTCAGTACAAAGAATTTGAAACTATAAAATATCTCATATTTATTGGGTGAAAAGCCTAAATTTGCAGCTTTGGCAGCCAAATATGTGTCCTCCTGCCACAACCTGCGGGACAGCCAGTGAAAAAGTGCAATGTAATGTCCATAATATTTCCCATCTTGGTTTGTTTTGGCTTTCGTACCATGTCATGGAAGTGCAATATGACTCCATAGACACGGTTTATTCGATAGGCAATGACTTGAAAAACTACAAAACTCAGATTTCAGAGTGTTTTCTATCCAAATCTACGAATGATATGCATATTCTAGCTTTTAGGACTGATTAGCAGGCAGTTTATTCTGGGCACCTTTTTATCCAAGCTACTCAATACTGCCCCCCAGTCCAAAAGAAGTTAAGCAAGGGGCACCTCCAAGCAAGCGGCACCATGAAGACCAAGGAGCTCTCCAAACAGGTCAGGGACAAAGTTGTGGAGAAGTACAGATCAGGGTTGGGTTATTAAAAAATAACCGAAACTTTGAACATCCCACGGAGCACCATTAAATCAATTATTAAACAAATGAGAGAATATGCCACCACAGGAAACTTGCCAAGAGAGGGCCGCCCACCAAAACTCATGGACCAGGCAAGGAGGGCATTAAAACTAGTTAGGGATGGGCGGGACGCAAATGTCTCAACTGGCCAATTGCCAGGGAAAATGCAGAGCGCCAGATTCAAATAAAATACTATAAAATTCAAACTTTCACAAAAGTGTACCCAGTTCCTAGTTGGCCTACTTCTTCATTGCACAAAGGAATAACCTCAACCAAATTCCAAAGACTGGTGACATCCAGTGGAAGCGGAAGGAACTGAAAACAGATTCCTAAGAAATATCCCTTGGCAATAACAAGACAGGGAACAGAGAGAGGCAAAAAAAACAAATCTGAACAGTTAGTCCTCGGGGTTATGCCTGCTACATACGTTCTGTTATACTCACAGACATGATTCAAACAGTTTTAGAAACTTCAGAGTGTTTTCTATCCAAATCTACTAATAATATGCATATCTTATATCTTATATCTTGGCATGAGTAGCAGGAAGTTGAAATTGGGCACGCTATTTATCCAAAAGTGAAAATTTGGCCCCCTAGCCCCAAGAGGTTTTAATTAATCAGAGAGGCAACAAAGATACCAAAGATAACCCTGAAGGAGCTGCAAAGCTCCACAGCGGAGATTGGAGTATCCGTCCATAGGACCACTTTAAGCCGTACACTCCACAGAGCCGGGCTTTACAGAAGAGTGAAAAATCCATTGCTTTTAAAGAAAAAATTAAGCAAACACATTTGGTGTACGCAAAAAGGTATATGGGAGACTCCCCAATCATATGGAAGAAGGTACTCTGGTTAGATGAGACTAAAATTGAGCTTTTTGGCCATCAAGAAAAACGCTATGTCTGGCACAAACACAACACCTCTCATCAGCCCGAGAACACCATCCCCACAGTGAAGCATGGTGGTGGCAGGATCATGCTGTGGCTATGTTTTTCATCGGCAGGGACTGGGAAACTGGTCAGAATTGAAGGAATGTTGGATGGCGCTAAATACATCGAAATTCTTGAGGAAAACCTGTTTGAGTCTTCCAGAGATTTGAGACTGGGACAGAGGTTCACCTTCCAGCAGGACAATGACACTAAGCATGCTGCTAAAGCAACACCCTAGTGGTTTAAGGGGAACATTTAAATGTCTTGGATTGGCCTAGTCAAAGCCCAGAACTCGATCCAATTGAGAATCTGTGGTATGACTTAAAGATTGATGTACACCAGTGGAACCCATCCAACTTGAAATAGCTAGAGCCTTGAAGATTGGGCAAAAATCCCATTGGCTGGATGTGCCAAGCTCATAGAGACATACCCCAAGAGACCTGTTGCTGTAATTGCTGCAAAAGGTGGCTCTAAAAAGTATTGACTTTCGGGGGGGGTGTCTGACAATACCCCGGACAGAGACAACTAGGCAGGATATAACCTCGCACACTTTATAACTTCACCCACTTTGCCAAAGCACAGCCCCCACACCACTATAGAGATATCAACAGACCGCCAACTTTCTACCCTGAGACAAGGCTGAAGCATAGCCCACAAAGATCTCCTCCACCGCACGAGTCTGAGGGGGTGCAAAACCCGAACATGAAGATCACGTCAGTGACTCAACCCACTCAAGTCGAGTATAGCAAAAAAAAGAGTTGCACGACGCACCCCTCCTAGGGATGACATGGAAGAGCACTAGTAAGCCGGTGACTCAGCCCCTGTAATCGGGTCAGAGGCAGAGAATCCCAGTGGAGAGAGGGGACCCGGCCAGGAAGAGACAGCAAGTGAGGTCTGTACAGATAGTCAGCATCCACTGAATCTAAGGCCAAGGTTATAGTCAAGGCAGGTCAGGAGTCAACTGCTCTGATGAACCCGTTTCATTATCATCGACACTTATAGGGTCAATCGAACACAGGGGTCGGTGATCTAATCCAAATAGACAGGGGTAGGAGGCTACAGTATAGTCATCCTTAGTGCAGGCCACTCAGATAGATAGAGAAAGAAAGTAAGTGTGTGTATGTTTGTGTGTGTGTGTTGTGTGTGTGTGTTTACATTCCTCCTCATACCATGAGCTTAGTCACTCGCACGCAGTCATTGTTTGGGTTTATACTCAGACAATTGTAACCAAGGTGACGAAGGACCATAGATATAGAAGCACAGCAGTGCTATACAGCACTGTGCCTTTAATGGAGAGAGATGCTGCAGAGACATAATAAGAGTAATGCATCAGATGACCTCTTACAAATTTGGTTAGGGCCGGGTAGGGCCCAAATCTGTCCCTGCTCTGGATTAAGCATGGCTTCTCCATCTGTCGGAGGCACCAGGTGCCGGGAGCTATGGGCTCTAGTTATCCTGCCCCTCGCCCATCCTTAAAGGGTTCTCCGAATCCTGTGAAGCGTAGGAGTGGACGGATTTCCTAGTCCTTCTCGCCAGCCGTGATTCTGGGCAGCTCCATGGTAAGAAATGTCACTGTTCCTGGTTGCAAAAACAATGTCCCATCCAGGAGCGAGAGTAAATGAGAGAAAAAAAAGGAGAGAAAAATAGGAGGGGTGTGTGTGAGCACTGGCCCTTGGTTTTTCCTCTGTGTGTGTGTGTGTGTGTGTGTGTCTATGTGTGAAAAGGGAGTTAGGGAGGACATTTCATTCGCTCATCACAGATACTGCTGCAGGTGACTGTAAACTGCACTATTCTCCTGCACCTCTCCTGTAGATCTCCTGTATATCTTCTGCACCTCTCCGGTAGATCTCCTGCACTATTCTCCTGTAGATCTCCTGTAGATCTCCTGTAGATCTCCTGCACTATTCTCCTGCACATCTCCTGTAGATCTCCTGCACCATTCTCCTGCACATCTCCTGTAGATCTCCTGTAGATCTCCTGCACATCTCCTGTAGATCTCCTGTATATCTCCTGCACCTCTACTGTAGATGTCCTACACTATTCTCCTGCACATCTCCTGTAGATTTCCTGTAAATCTCCTACACTATTCTCCTGCACATCTAATGTAGATCTCCTGCTCATCTCCTGTAGATCTCCTGCACATCTCCTGTATATCTCCTGCTCATCTCCTGTAGATCTCCTGCATATCTCCTGTAGAACTCCTCCTACACATCTCATGCACATCTCTATTTACATTCTAGCCCTATAGAGACTATAGTCATATGTGTTTGTCTATCCAGTATGTTTACAGTCACTCAGACCTTTGGGATGCCTCAGGGCTCAGTTCTTTAGCAAATAGATTCCAGTTGGCTAGAAATCTCAGTTGTGTTTGTCACCCATAGGGCCGTGGGGGTATGTTCTACCAGCCTTACAGAGGGAGTTTAACCAATGTAAAATAGATGAGTAATCATACACAAGTGATGGGGAAGGAAGTGACCTCTTTAGAGGATAGTACAGGAGAGGGAGAGGAGAGGTGAGGGGGAGGAGAGGAGAGGAGAGGAGAGGAGAGGAGAGGAGAGGAGAGGAGAGGAGAGGAGAGGAGAGGAGAGGAGAAGGAGAAGGAGAGGAGAGGAGGGGAGGAGAGGTAGAGGAGAGGAGAGGAGGAGGAGGAGAGGTGGAGGAGAGGAGAGGGGGAGGAGCGGTGGAGGAGAGGAGAGGGGGAGGAGCGGTGGAGGAGAGGAGAGGGGGAGGAGAGGAGAGGGGGAAGAGAGAAAAGGAGAGGGGGAGGAGAGGAGAAGGAGAGGCGGAGGAGAGGAGAGGGGGAAGAGAGAAAAGGAGAGGGGGAGGAGAGGAGAAGGAGAGGCGGAGGGGAGGAGAGGGGGAAGAGAGAAAAGGAGAGGGGGAGGAGATATATTACCATCTGAATCTTCTACTGTTTTACACTGAACTAGTATGCAGAAAGAAGTATTTGCTTTTATTAAACACTTGTTTGTGTGTGATGAGTCAGTATCTCCTTCCTCCTAATGTGTCTCTTCTGCACTACTTCTGTGAACTTTGAAGAGAGAGAGAGAGAGAGAGAGAGAGAGAGAGAGGAGAGATAGATAAAGAGGGAGAGACGGATAAAGAGAGACAGATAAATAGGGAGAGAGAGAGAGAGAGAGGAGAGGGAGAGAGAGAGAGATGGATAAAGAGAGAGCGGGAGAGAGAGTAGAGATGGATAAAGAGAGAGAGTGAGAGAGAGAGAGTCACTTTATCTAGATAATCAAATAGGAGGTTTATTTGTCTATGTATTGTCCAGTTCATTTTGTGATGTCCTATAGCAATTGGTATCTACCACTGAGATCAACACAATCAACAACTACCATCATACTACAACAACTACCATCATACTACAACAACTGCCAAATACCCTTTCTGTATTTCCAAAATCTAGGACCACTATACCAGGCGGTGTCAGAGGAAGGCCAGAAAGATTGTCAGACTCCAGTCACCTAAGTCATAGACTGTTCTCTCTGCTACCGCACGGCAAACGGTACCAGAGCTCCAAGTCTAGGACCAAAAGGCTCCTTAACAGCTTCTACCCCGAAGCTGTAAGACTGCTGAACAATTAATCAAATGGCCACCCGGACTATTTATATTGAACCCTCCTTGTTTTGTACACTGCTGCTACTCGCTGTTCATTATCAATGCATAGTCACTTTACCCCTACCTACATGTACAAATTACCTCAATTACCTCGACTAACCTGTACCCCCGCACATTGACTCGGTACCCCTTGTATATAGCCTCGTTATTGTTATTTTGTGTTACTTTTTTCACTTTAGTTTATTTACTAAAACATTTTTAATCTCTTATTTTTTTAACTGCATTGTTGGTTAAGGGCTCGTAAGTAAACATTTCACTGTGAGGCACATGTGACAAATACAATGGGATTTGATTCGATTTCACTTTAAAATGTATTTCTCTTTTTTCATATTGAAGGAATGGGATGTGAATATCTTTAACTGTCTTGTCAACCATTGTATTGAGTTAATACAGTGATATTTACATTCGTATTGTCTTTGTCTCTCTCTGGATAGGATTTTGATGACTTTATCTTTGCGTTCTTTGCTGTGGAGATGGTCATCAAGATGGTGGCGCTGGGCATCTTCGGCAAGAAATGTTATCTAGGAGACACCTGGAACAGACTCGACTTCTTCATCGTGCTGGCCGGGTGAGTCGCACTCTCACACAGGGGCAGAGGGAGTCCGTAGCCATAACATGCTGTGAATCACGACAACGACAGAGAGAGAGAGAGCCTACATACAGTCTGTCTGGATAACATGGGGCTTAGTGTGTGTGTGGGTGTGTATTCCTTTGTTTCACATTGTTGCAGTGTCTGCAAAATGCCAACCCTGTCTCCCTCACAAGAACCCACAGCCAAACTCAGACAATAGTAACCAAGGTAACGGGTTGTCGGGTACACACCCCCTGGCAACGGTTGCTAGTTCCGTTTAGGAGTGTTCGGAGGAAGTGTCTGTTTCTGAAAAATAAAGTAATTATAATCACTGCCAAAGAGCATTTCTCAGCACACTGTGTATCTGTGTATCTGTGTGTTTGTGTGTGTGTGTGTGCGTGTGTGTGTGTGCATGTGTGTTAGCAGGTTTATAATGAAGTGCAAACATCAGCTTGATTTCACTCAGTGCGTGATTGATCAGAGTAAGTCAGTCTCGTGCCATTCATTGATTTAACGTTAATTTTTACTAAGCTTCTCTTTTAGTATTTTCTTTGGCATCACGGTCTGTGAAGGCCATTGATGTGTTCAACTTCATATTATAAATGGTATAGGGGATGTAAAGGGAAGGTTGAAGGGTTAAGAAGGGTGAGGAGGGGGTGAGGGCTGAGGGCTGAGGAGGGAGTGAGGGCTGAGGAGGAGGGTTGGAAGATGATTTGGGATTAAGGGGTTGATTAGGAGAAAAAATAGTGTGAAAAGCAAGACGAGGATGTTAGAAAAAGAGAAGGATGCTACTTCTCTAGTTTAGTGCAGGGTGACAGAGGGCACTGGAGTGAGGCCAGCTCTCTCCACCTCTCTCCAGCCATCTCCACCTCTCTCCATATCTCTCCACCGCTCTCCTCCCTCTTCCTCTCTTTTCTCTTTTCCCTCCTCCTCAGATGAGTTTTGTAGGATCCCAAGTCAATAGTGTAGTGATTCTCAGGTAGTCTCAGACAGAGAGACACTTCCACACATCGACCTGTCACCACAGTTGGAGTAGAGGCTTTCCTCTGCTAAGGGGAGATACTACTGATAGATACTGAGGAGAGAAAGGTGGATGTGGAAGGAGGGAGGAGAAAGAGAGCAGGAGGGGGCACAATATCAACATGACATACAGCCACTATACATACATTACAATATGGCATAGTCATATGGTGAAGAATACTAGACAGACACAATGATAACACTCTACATTAGGTTGTTAAAGGTTTCCTTGAAATAAAAAGGATATCATTGACCTCCTACCATAAATACAATCACTGATTGACAGCGAGCTGCATAGAGAGGGGGAAAAACAGGAAACATAGAGAGAGGCAAGAGAGGAGCAAACCCAATCCTCATCACTACCCTCTCTCTCTCCCTCTCTCCCTCCCTCACTCCCTCACTCCCTCACTCACTCCCTCACTCCCTTTCTTTCTCTCTCTCTCCCTCTCCTTCTCCCTCTCTCTCACCCTCGCCTCTCTTTCTCCCTCTCTCCCTTTGTCTCTCCCTCTCCTTCTCTCTCTCTCTGCCTCTCTCTCTTTCTCTCTCACACTCTTAGTTTTTTCCTCCTCCCTGCATTTTCTTCTCCTTCATTTATTGATCAAACTGATTTCACACCTGTTTGGTGACAAAGGAAAGGTTAGATTACATTTTGAACAACATTTCGAGTTGCATTTTAACATTATCTCAGGTAACAAATGGTCTCACTCTACGGAGTGTAAAAACTACTCTGTTTATAATGTTACATTTTGAGTGTTAATGTAACACTCCATAGTGTAAAAAAAAAGCCTTACATTTGCCAGTGTTACTCAAATGTATCACTATGGGGTAGTTAACAGTCACTGTGCTATTTATATTCAACACTAGTGTTAACTCTAGAGTTAACCTATCAAGCGTCCCACCTGGCCAACATCCAGTGAGAGTGCAGAGCGCCAAATTCAAATACAGAAATACTCATTATAAAAATTCAGAAAAGATACAACTATTTTACATAGGTTTAAAGATGAACTTCTTGTGAATCCAACCACGGTGTCAGATTTCAAATATGCTTTACGGCGAAAGCATACCTTACGATTATTTGAGAACATCGCCCAGCAGACAAATCATTACAAACAGTAACCAGCCAAGTAGAAGAGTTACACAAGTCAGAAATGGAGATAAGATTAATCACTTAACTTTGATGATCTTCATATCTTTGCACTCAGAAGACATTCATTTATTCAATAAATGTTCCTTTTGTTCGATAAAGTCTCTCTTTATATCCGAAAACCTCCGTTCTGTTTGCGTGTTTTCTTCAGTAATCCACAGGCTCAAACGCAGTCACAACAGGCAGACAAAAGAAATCCAAATTGTATCCGTAAAGTTCATAGAAACATGTCAAACTATGTTTTTATTCAATCCTCAGGTTGTTTTTAGCCTAAATAATCGATAATATTTCAACCGGACAATAACGTCATCAATATAAAAGGTAAATAAGAAAGGCACTCTCTCGGCAGCGGGCATGAAAGAGCTCTGTGACACGGCAGGGTCTACACATTCAGACTGCTCTTACTGCCTCATTTTTCAGGCATAGGAACTGCAATGTGAGTCCTAAGTCAATGGATACTGTAATGGCATTGAATAGAAAACTACACAAAAAAACCTCCTAATTCCTGAATGGATTTTCCTCAGGTTTTCGCCTGCCAAATCCGTTATGTTATACTCACAGACATTATGTTAACAGTTTTGGAAACGTTGGAGTGTTTTCTATCCAAATCTACTAATTTCATGCATATCCTACCTTCTGGGCCTAAGTAGAAGTTAGATTAATTTGGGCATGCTTTTAATCCAAAATTCCAAATGCTGCCCCCTACCCTAGAGAAGTTAACTCCTATTAGTGTTATGCAAAAAACTGAGTAATTGAGTAATTACAGTAATTGATTTATGTTGTTGTTTTAACACTATATGGTTTAAAGCCATTTTGGATATTTCCCATGGTGCATTTTCTTGTGTGAATTGTAGCGTTACCATCCATGACTGGATTTGTTAGTGACTGAGACATTGTTGTTGAGTTGTTGAACTCTTTCCTTTTAAGGTATTGTGGCTTTCACCAAATGAGTATCAAAGTGAATATAATTATTACAAATAAATAGTTTAGAATATGACATATATTGTAAGGCGTAGACCCAACACAGTGGTGTAACAAACAGTCTGGTTTACTAATTACAGGCCACATCATGCTGGCTGGCAAAGTGACATGTGACTCCTGTTGGAATCCAGCCAGAGTTAGAAAAGACAAAAGATTACATTTGTATTCACTCACAACCTGCATTCATAATGACTGTCAGGGTTAGGAACAGTGTGAAGAGACGACCTGCACCATTTAAACTGGAACAACCATTTCAGTAATGGGTGCAATAAATCTAACTGACAGGTTGGATTTGTTTAGACAAATGTATGTTATTTATCTGTGTGTACCATAAGATGAATCAATCAATCAATGTACATGCAAAAACACAGATATTAAAAACATCTACCTGCATAGCAAGCTGGAAAATATAATAATACTCTCCACAGTGTGAGACAATAATTCATTTCCCTCCATTGACTGTGTGTTCATTTCCCTCCATTGACTGTGTGTTCATTTCCCTCCATTGACTGGGTGTTCATTTCCCTCCATTGACTGGGTGTTCATTTCCCTCCATTGACTGTGTGTTCATTTCCCTCCATTGACTGTGTGTTCATTTCCCTCCATTGACTGTGTGTTCATTTCCCTCCATTGACTGTGTGTTAATTTCCCTCCATTGACTGTGTGTTAATTTCCCTCCATTGACTGTGTGTTCATTTCCCTCCATTGACTGTGTGTTCATTTCCCTCCAAAAGTATGAAATTAACTCCTGAATCAAAACTGGAAAAAATTAAATTGGCCAAATTACTGAGCAGTCTATTTCTCTGAGTGAATGTGTTTTCTCTACCTACCTCTCTCTCTCTCTCTCTCTCTCTCTCGTCGGAGTGCATGCTGGGAGTGAGTCGTCAAGCAGAGTGTTTGTGAGAGCGAATGGAATTTCTTTTCACTCTATTGGGTTTTGGAATGTACATATATATATATATATATTGATTAGTTTAGTTGTTTTAAGGGTATATTGTTTAACTATCACTAAGCACGTATAGGGGTGGTGGGATCTTTGAGGTTGGTTTTTCGCGAGGGCACAACCAGCGGGTGGGGCTGGTTGCAATGGCCACTCGCGGAAATGTAGAGTTTGAAAAACTTAGTCGGAGGCATGGAGTAAAAATTCCTGCTGCGGCTGGGTGTTCAGTGGAAGAATGTAGCTTGGCTGTGGGTGCTATCATGGGTATGATAGCATCAAATCAGCCTCAAGGATGAATAGCGCTGTAGTGATATTCTTATATTCAATTGAAAAGGTGAATAAGATAGTTGAGAGGGGTGTTGTGTTGCGGGAGACACAGACGCCGGTATTTCCGCTTATGAATCCTGCGAAGAAAGTTATGCTTTCTAACGTGCCACCATTTGTTAGAGATGAAGTGTTAGAGCGAGAGTTATCTCGCCATGGTCAAATCGTATCTACAATAAAGAAGGTTCTTTTTGGATGCAAATCTCCGTTGTTGAAACATGTCGTGTCTCATAGGAGACAAGTGCATATGATTTTAAAAAAGGAAGGAGATGAACTGAATTTAGCGTTTAGTTTTAAGATTGATGGATTTGATTATGTCTTCTATGCATCTACTGAATCAATGAAATGTTTTGGATGTGGAAGAGAGGGGCATTTGGTGCGTAATTGTCCCGAGAATGAGCGCGCTGAGCCTGGTAGTAGCTTTGGTGCGGGTGCAACTAACGTACCACAGCGAAGGGATGAAAATACTACAGGTGTAGGGGAAGAGAGAAGGTGGGCAGATGTGGTTGGAAAAGTAGGAGAGGAAGGCATTGTGGATACGGGGGCAATTGTGGTAGATCAGAACAAAGAGGGAGGGGAAACAGTAGGTGAGATTGCGACTGCCGTCGCTGAGGTGGTGCTGGAAAATGAAATTGGAGGTCAAGAGGAGATTGAAATAACGGAAAAGGAAGCGGATGTTTTCAAAATACCGAGGAGTAAAAGGAAGAATTTAAGGGGTGGTGAAGGGTCTAATTCTAAGAGAAAGGTAGAGATGGATAAATCAGGTGAAGATGAACAGGTTGTAGAGATGGGGTTTTCTTCTGGGGAGGATAGCGAGAGTGAGAGTGAGTCATCTGACGCGTCACAACAATATAGTGAGATAGATGGGGTGGAAGGGAGGTATGGGATCGAGAAGATACGTCAATTTCTGAAGTTGACAAAAGGGAAGAAATATATGCAGGATTACAATGTAACTGATTTTTTCCCTGAACGTGAATTGTTTATTGAATCAGCAAAGTTTCTGATGTCAAAAATTACAGGGGGAGGTTTGAAAAGCCCTGAAATTGCTAGACTCAAGAAAGTGGTCACGAGAGTAATAAGTGATGCAAATTCTAAAGAAAATGAAAGAGTTCAGTTGCAGTTTTAACTCTGTAAAGAGATGTGGTGGCTGTATCTTCCTCTGTATTTTTTTCTTATCCATGAGCAGTTTTAAGATCTCTTCTTTAAACGTAAATGGGGCAAGAGATGTTAAAAAAAGAGCCATGGTGTATGAGTTAATGAGGGGAAAGGGAAGTGACATAATTTTTCTACAAGAAACGCATAGTAATTTGGAAAATGAAGTTATGTGGCAACAGGAGTGGGGGGGGACAGTGGTGTGTAGTCATAAAAACTCAAAAAGTGGGGGTGTGGTTATCTTGTTCTCAAAAGGGTTTTTGCCTTTGTCATATGAGGTTTAAGAGGTAGTTAAGGGGAGGTTATTAAAAGTTAGAGCAAGGTATGAAAACATCAATATGTGTCTGATAAATGTATATGCCCCAGTGGTGACAGTTGAGAGGGTATGTTTTTTAGAGACATTATCAAATACCATTGAGAAATGTAACAAAGAAGATTATTTGTTTATTGCTGAGGATTTTAACTGCACAGTTAGCGATTTAGATAGAAATCACCAAGAACCTCACATAGCCTCAAGGACGTTTTTAAAACGCCTTATTGTAACAAATGAACTGTGTGATATTTGGCGGAGTCAACATGGAGGAACAAGGCAGTACACCTGGGCGCATGTGAGAGAGAACATCATCTCTATGGCCAGGTTAGATAGGTTTTATGTTTTTGAGCATCAATCTCAGGTCTGTAAATCAAGTGTGATAACTCCAGTGGGATTTTCTGATCATTGTTTAATAACAGAGGTGGTGTTCATTAACGATGTAAAACCTAAAAGCGCATACTGGCATTTTAATATAACTTTATTGAGTGATGCTCACTTCAGGAACTGTTTCAGTTTTTTGGGGGGGGAGAGGTGGAGGTCTCAAAAGGACAGTTTTGTATCCCTTCAACAATGGTGGGATATAGGGAAAATCCAGATTCAACAATTTTGTAATCAATACACGAGGAATGTCACCAAGGATATCACCAGATCAATGAAAGCCCTAGAGATTGAAATAGTGGAACTCATGACGTTGGTTGAGACCACAGGAGATCGAGGCCATACTCAGGCCCTCAAGAGGAGAAAAGCTGCATTGGCAGATCTGCTGGGTATCAGAGCACAGGGGGCACTGGTGAGAAGTAAATTTCAGGGCATATCTGAAATGGATGCCTCATCCAAATTTTTCTTTGGTTTAGAGAAAAAGAATGGACAAAGAAAAATTATTCATTGTCTCAAATCAGCTGTTGGACAAGAGCTCACTAGCCCTAGTAAAATTAGAAAGAGGGCAGTAGAGTTCTATGCTGAGCTCTACAAGTGTGAGTACAAAGAGGACAAAACAGTGACACAGCAGTTCTTTGATGGGCTCCCAAAGGTGCCTGCAGACGCTCAGGTTAAGCTTGAGCAACCATTGTCTTTGCAGGATTTATACACTGCATTAAAAGGCATGGAAAATGGAAGGGCACCAGGCATTGATGGGCTTCCCGTTGACTTTTTTAAGTCTTTTTGGGATATGTTGGGAGAGGATTGGTTAGAAGTAGCTAATGATAGTTTAACCGGAGGGTTACTACCAATAAGCTGCAGAAGGGCTGTCCTCACCCTACTGCCCAAAAAGGGTGACCCGAGGGAGGTGAAGAACTGGAGGCCGGTGGCTTTATTGTGTACTGATTATAAGATATTGTCAAAGGCTTTGTCCAACAGGCTGAGGGAGGTGATGGGGCAAATCATACATACGGACCAGTCCTACTGTGTTCCTGGCAGGCAGATAGGGGATAACATTTCTCTGATTCGTGATTTTTTGGACGTCTCTAGGGCTATTGGGTTGGATGCTGGTCTAATTTCAATTGATCAGGAAAAGGCATTTGACCGAGTTGAACATCAATATTTATGGCACACGTTTGAGGCGTTTGGGTTCAGCTCTGGTTTTATTGCCATGATAAAGGTGATATATGGTGACATTGAAAGTGTATTGAAAGTTAACGGTGGTTTGAGTGCTCCTTTTAAAGTGTGTAGAGGTATTAGGCAGGGATGTTCTATGTCAGGGATGTTATATGCTATTGCTATAGAGCCACTACTAAATAGCATTAGAAGTCGCATTGCAGGGGTGTGCCTTTCAGAGGATATTCCTCCATTTCGTCTTTCAGCCTATGCTGATGATGTAGTTGTGCTAGTGAAAAATCAAGCGGAGGTGGATAGCTTGAGTCTAATGGTTGATCGTTTTAGGGGAATATCCTCTGCAAAGGTAAATTGGGAAAAGCGTTGTGCTTTACAGATTGGAGAATGGTCTGGAGGGATCATGGCTTTGCCAGGGGGGCTAGAATGGTGTAAGGGAGGTTTTAAGTATCTTGGAGTGTACCTAGGAGATGAGGGGACTATGGAAAAAAATTGGAGTGGGGTGGTTGAAATGGTGGAAGGGAGGATGAGGAAATGGCATTGGTTACTATCTCGTATGTCATATAGGGGGCGCACTATTATAGTTAACAATGTGATTGCCTCTGCACTGTGGCATCGGTTGTCAGTTTTAGAACCACCATCTGGCCTTCTGGCTAAGATACAGGCAATTATTGTGGATTTCTTTTGGGATAAATATCACTGGGTTCCACAAAGTGTTTTGTATTTGTCAAAAGAGGAGGGGGGACAAGGTCTTGTACATCTTGCTAGTAGGGCTGCTGCTTTCCGGTTTCAGTTTATTCAAAGGTTGCTTTATGGACCGGAAAATGTGGTGTGGAGAGGGGTGGCAGGTCTTATATTACAGCGGGTTGGAGGATTAGGTTTAAAGAAGGCTTTATTTCTGGTTGATAGTAGCCAGATTTCTAGGGAGGGAGTACCTCCGTTTTACAGAGGCCTTCTCAGAGTGTGGAGCATAATGAAGGTGTCCAGACGAACTTCAGCGGAGTCAGTGCATTGGCTGTTGGAGGAACCTCTGGTGTATGGGGCAAGACTGGATTGTACAACTGCAGCTGTTCCACATTTCTCCAAGATTCTGGTGAAGGGGAAAATCATCACCTTAAGACAGTTAATGGCCATGGCTGGGCCCGCCTTAATGGATGGAAGACGGGTGGCAGAACATTTGGGGATGAGGTCGGAAAGGATTGTCGGACAAATGCTGGGGAGCTGTAGGAAGGCTCTGTCAGCGGAAGAATGGGGTATGCTTAGTAGCCACAAGAAGAAGGTGCAAGATGAAGACATCTCATTTCCAAAACTAGGGATTACACCAAATATCCCAGAGTCAGAAAGAAAGGCGTTATTGCTGGATTTGAGAGGGTTGGAGGAGGTGGGTTTGGATGAGGTGAATGGGAAGGAATTGTATAGGGGGTGTGTCAAGGTGTTGAATAAAGATAAATTGAAAAATAGAAAAGATACTCCATGGAGGGTAAAATTGGGCATTGATGACAAGGTAAAGCCAGCATGGAGAGCACTGTACAAGCCACCGTTACAAAAGGGTACTGGTGATATGCAATGGAGGGTTTTACATGGCATCATTGCAGTTAATGCTTTTGTATCTGTTATTAACTCAGATGTTAGAGATGGATGTCCTTTTTGTAATATAAGAGAAACCATTTTTCACTGTTTTATGGAGTGTGAGAGGATAAAACCGCTATTGGAAATGTTGGAATCTTTGTTTAAAGCTGTAGGGGAGTTTTTCAATAACACTGTTTTTATTTTCGGGTTTCAATATAGTAAACAACAGAAAAGAAAATGTCAAATGTTCAATTTTATTTTGGGACAAGCTAAGATGTCAATTTTTCTGAGTAGGAAACATAAGATAGAAACGGGATATGGGCAGGATGTAAGATGTGTTTTTAAAGGTTTAGTGAAAGCAAGAATAAAAGTAGATTTTGAGTTATTTTCAGCTGTAAAAGATCTCCTATTATTTGAGGAGAAGTGGGCCTACGAAGGAGCGCTTTGTTTTGTAGAGGAGGGGAAATTATTTATTGCTGAAGAAATAAGTTGAATGTATATGTTATGTATTTATTTTTGTTTAGGGATTACATTTGTTGTTTCATTTCTGAAAAGGCAGTGTGTCATTTTTTATGTTAACACTTGAGTAAAAAATAAAGGTTTTATAAAAACTCAAAACTCTCTCTCTCTCTCTCTCTCTCTCTCTCTCTTTCTCTCTTTCTCTCTTTCTCTCTTTCTCTCTCTTTCTCTCTTTCTCTCTCTCTCTCTTTCTCTTTGTTTTCTTATGATTTGGTTGGGTCTAATTGTGTTGCTGTCCTGGGGCTCTGAGGGGTCTGTTTGTGTTTGTGAACAGAGCCCCAGGACCAGCTTGCTTAGGGGAATCTTCTCCAGGTTCATCTCCTTGTAGGTGATGGCTTTGTTATGGAAGGTTTGGGAATCAATTCATTTTAGGTGGTTTTACAATTTAATGTCTCTTTTAGCGGGTATTGGCCTAATTCTGTTCTGCATTATTACGTTGTACACAGAGGATTTTTTGGGGCAGAATTGTGCATGTAGAGTCTCAATTTGGTGTTTGTCCCATTTTGTGAATTTTTGGTTGGTGAGCGGAACCCAGACCCCGCAACCATAAAAGGCAATGGGTTCTATTACTGTTTCAAGCATTTTTAGCCAGATCCTAATTGGCATGTCAAGTTTTATGTTCCTTTTGATAGCATACAAGGCCCTTCTTGCCTTGTCTCTCAGATTGTTCACAGCTTTGTGGAAGTTACCTGTGGCGCTGGTGTTTAGGCCGAGGTATGTATAGTTTGTGTGCTCTCGGGCAACGGTGTCTAGTTGGAATTTGTATTTGTGGTACTGGTGACTGGACCATTATTTTTTGTCTTACTGAGATTTACTGTCAGGGCCCAGATCTGACAGAATCTGTGCAGAAGATCTAGGTGCTGCTGTAGGCCCTCCTTGGTTGGTGACAGAAGCACCAGATCATCAGCAAAAAGAGTCTAGTAGGGTGAGGCCGGGTGCTGCAGACTGTTCTAGTGCCCTTGCCAATTCGTTGATATATATGTTGAAGAGGGTGGGGCTTAAGCTGCATCCCTGTTTCACTCCATGGCCGTGTAGAATGAAAAGTGTGTGTTTTTTTTGCCATTTTTAACAAGACACTTGTTGTTTGTGTGTAGCCGACCCTCATGCAAAATTGAGTCAACAACTTTTTTTTAAGTCAACAAAGCATGAGAAGACTTTGCCTTTGGCTTGGTTTGTTTGTTTGTCAATTAGGGTGTGCAGGGTGAATATGTGGTCTTTCGCATGGTCATTTTGTAAAAAGCCAATTTGACATTGGCTCAGCACATTGTTTTCGCTGAGGAAATGTAAGAGTCTGAAATTAATGTTAATGCATTAATTAATTTCCCAAGGTTGTTGTTGCTGCATATCCCACTGTAATTATTTGGGTCAAATTGGTTTCCACTTTTGTAGATTGGGGTTGTCCAGCCTTGGTTCCAAATATTGGGGAAGATGCCAGAGCTGAGGATGATGTTAAATAGTACAGTAATAGTCAACAGTTTGGACACACCTACTAATTTCAGGGTGTTTCTTTAATTGTACTATTTTTTACATTGTAGAATAAATGTGAAGACATCAAAACTATGAAATAACACATATGGAACCTCCCAGCTGCGACAGAGCCTGGGCTCGAACACAAAGTATCTGGTTGCACACTGCGATGCAGTGCCTTAGACCACTGCGCCACCTGGGAGGCACCCAGGCCTGGTACCTTTGATGTTTCATAATGTTCAATTGTTTCAATTAATTGTCGTATATTATTTTCAATATATTACCTATGTAAAAAACTTGTCTGATCAGGGTAAACAATATCTGGTAAAACCTTTTTTATTCTATGTGCTATGCATTTCGCCAGGAATGTTGCATCACAACAGTGAAGTGTAAGAGGACAGTTTTTTTAAATGCACTGGATCTTTAAACTTACCACCTGGGTCCTGTTTTAGTAGTAATTAAATCTGTGTTTCTTGTTGAGTACCTGAAAGTCTACCATTTTTATAGGAGTAATTAAAACATTCTAATAATGGAAATTTGAGTACATCAACAACGGTCTGATATACCTCTACTGGTATACCATCAAGCCCTGGTGATTTTCTAAACTGAACATTTTTAATTGCCTCAAAAATGTCCTCTTCTGTAATTTGGCCTTCACACAGATCTTTGAGTAAATGTGTTGAATTTACATTAATATTGTTATTATTAGGAAAGTAATCATTACTGTTTACATTTTTATCCTGGAAAACTCCCCAGGACTTAATGATTGCAAACATACCCATAACATGATGCAGTCACCACTATTCTTGAAAATTTGGACAGTGGTACTCAGTAATGTGTTGTATTGGATTTGCCCCAACATAACCCTTGTATTCAGGAAAATGTTTTTTTGCAGTATTACTTTAGTGCCTTATTGCAAACAGGATTCATGTTTTAGAATTTGTTTTATTCTGTACATGCTGGCTTGTTTTCACTCTGTGAATTAGGTTAGTACCATGCAAAACTGCTCTAGCTCCTTCAAGTTGGATGGGTTCCGCTGGTGTACAGCAATCTTTATGTCATACCACAGATTCTTATTTGGATTGTGGTCTGGGCTTTGACTAGGCCATTCCAATACATTTAAATGTTTCCCCTTAAACCACTCGAGTGTTGCTTTAGCAGTATACTTAGGGTCATTATCCTGCTGGAAGGTGAACCTCCGTCCCAGTCTTAAATCTCTGGAAGACTGAAACAGGTTTCCCTCAAGAATTTCCCTGTATTTAGCGCCATCCATCATTCATAAATTCTGACCAGTTTCCCAGTCTCTGCCGATGATAAACATCCCCACTGCACGATGCTGCCACAACCATGCGTTACTGTGGGGATGGTATTCTCGGGGTGATTAGGGGTGTTGGGTTTGCGACAGTGTTTTCCTTGATGGCCAAAAAGGTACATTTTAGACTCATCTGACCAGAGTACCTTCTCCCATGTGCTTGGGGTGTCTCCGACTAGCCTTTAGGTGAACACCAAATGTTTAAACGAGGGTT
>NC_092162.1:9134877-9137377 GCF_045791955.1 Oncorhynchus clarkii lewisi | reverse complement strand
GGCTCTCTGAAAGTACACTGGTAATCTGACATGTCAGCTAAGTATGGAAGATAGAAAATAAGAAACATGCTGTACTCTTCAAGAGACTCTCAGTATGGCTCTAGTATGGCTACCTCCCTCCCTCTCTCTCTCTCTCTCTCTCTCTCAATCTCCCTCCCTCCCTCCCTCCCTCCCTCCCTCTTCTCTCTGTGCAACCCCCTCTACTCCACTGCAATGCTTCTAAGAACTCCCACAGCCACTCACAGTCACTGCAGTAGATCATACAAGCCTTTCCTCTCAGAAGGTTAATAACATCCATGATCTTATAGTCTTGTCTTTATAACGTCCTCCTCCCTCAATGACCAGTGAGTCACTCTGCTGTTGATGTTTGAAGAGGGATACACAGTGGCATGTGCTCGCTGGTCGCCTAGGGTGTGTGTGTGTGTGTGTGTGTGTGTGTGTGTGTGTGTGTGTGTGTATGCATGCATGCATCTCCGTCGGACACACTTATTACAACCAGACACACTCAGACAAGTTGAGGAAATTGACAAGCTTGGAAATGAGAAATGAGACATTAGTAAAGTAATTAGAGATTATGTTTTACATATACTCTGTGATTGATCCCATTTTAATGCAGTTCCTTATGACGGTCTCACTCTCAGCGCAGATAGCATGCATAGACAATAGAGAAGGGCTATTCAACTCTTAAAGGCGTCTGCATTGACCCTGCAGCATTTACGGTGATACGGCCTGTGCAGAAGTCAGGGCATAAATACTTCATGCGCTTCGCCGAGCAGCACAGAGCTGTTGTCAAGAAAGTTGTCAAGGAAGAGAGTTTGTGTTTATACAGGACCTCCCGCCCCCACCCACCCACCATCAACCAATCATGTCAATGTGAGCTATACGGAGCCCTCCGCATTGTTACAACATTTAGCCTCCGGAGGCTTTTCATTTTTGGATCTTTCCCTAGAAGGTCTACTGCTGCTTTTCTGTTCTGCCAGATCAGTAATTGTGCCCACCTGGTGTCCTAGGTCTAAATCAGTCCCTAATTAGAAGGGAATCACCCACCTGGTATCCCAGGTCTAAATCAGTCCCTAATTAGAAGGGAATCACCCACCTGGTGTCCCAGGTCTAAATCAGTCCCTAATTACAAGGGAATCACCCACCTGGTGTCCCAGGTCTAAATCAGTCCCTAATTAGAAGGGAATCACCCACGTGGTGTCTCAGGTCTAAATCAGTCCCTTAACTAGAAGTGAATCACTCACCTGGTGTCCCAGGTCTAAATCAGTCCCCTAACTAGAAGTGAATCGCTCACCTGGTGTCCCAGGTCTAAATCAGTCCCTAATTAGAAGGGAATCACCCACGTGGTGTCTCAGGTCTAAATCAGTCCCTAATTAGAAGGGAATCACCCATGTGGTGTCCCCGGTCTAAATCAGTCCCTAATTAGAAGGGAATCACCCACGTGGTGTCCCAGGTCTAAGTCAGTCCCTAATTAGAAGGGAATAAGAAAATGAAGCAATGGAAGTGGATCCAATGTTGATATTTGAATTTGAGGGCAATAGCGGATTTTGCACAGTTCTCAGAAAGCAAGACATTTTGGAATGGACTATGGCATGCTACTAACAGTGTTTGTGTTTGTTTTGTTCTAGGATGCTGGAGTATTCTCTGAACCTGCAGAATGTCAGTTTCTCGGCAGTGAGAACAGTTCGAGTTCTGAGACCCCTCCGAGCCATCAACAGAGTGCCTAGTGAGTAACAACCCCTCTCCACTCCTTCCCTCCACTCCTCTGCCCTTACTGAAACCAAACAGTGCCACGGTTATTGGCCAAGGCCAATCTCTCTGTTCATCTTTGATGAGGCTGATTTGTCTTGGCTCTGATTCCACTTCGACCTTCCTGTGTCATCTCTCTCTCTCTCTCTCTCTCTCTCTCTCTCTCTCTCTCTCTCTCTCTTCAAATCAAATCAAATTTTATTGGTCTCATTCACATACAGTATTTAGCAGATGTTATTGCATCAACATTTGAATGTCTGCTTCTTACATTGTATAAAAGTAGAGAATCAGAGCTAAAAAATGGTAAATCACACACTGCATTTGAGGAACAATGGGAAAGTAATTCTGCTTTTAAAGTTGATCAACTTGTAAACTCACTTTTGAGAAAACCGTCTTTCAATGTTTTGGTACTACTGTTGGAGAATCCTTCTTTGTCTACACCCATTCAGCATTGTTCACACCCTCTTAAGCCTTAGCCCCACACACCTCTTTATGGGTTGATCCAACTGTTCTGTACAAACTTGACAGGTACATCCAGACATCTAAGAGAGAGAGAATAGCTCACTGAACATTACTCACCCTATCGCTATCTCTGTGGTTTCATGTTAAGACATGTAGCTAGATAGCTAGCTAGGTAAACAATGAGTCCTAACACATGGCGTAACGTTAGCTAGCTAACAGTAAACAACTTTCTGTCAAAATTAGAAATGTGTAATATCTGATAATCTTACCAGTATACATCAGGGTTGGA
>NC_092162.1:9109877-9129877 GCF_045791955.1 Oncorhynchus clarkii lewisi | reverse complement strand
CCAGGGCTCTAGGGCTCCACTGCTCCACTGCTCCACTGCTCCAGGGCTCTAGGGCTCCACTGCTCTACTGCTTCAGGGCTCCAGGATTCCAGGGCCCCACTGCTCTACTGCTCCAGGGTTTTAGGGCTCCACTGCCCTACTGCTCCAGGGTTCTAGGGCTCCACTGCTCCACTGCTCCAGGGTTCTAGGGCTTCACTGCTCCACTGCTCTACTGCTCCAGGGCTCCACTGCTCCAGTGCTCCAGGGTTCTAGGGCTCCACTGCTCCAGGGCTCCACTGCTCCACTGCTCTACTGCTCCAGGGCTCCACTGCTCCAGTGCTCCAGGGTTCCAGGGCTCCACTGCTCCACTGCTCTACTGCTCCAGGGCTCCACTGCTCCAGTGCTCCAGGGTTCTAGGGCTCCACTGCTCCAGGGCTCCACTGCTCCACTGCTCTACTGCTCCAGGGCTCCACTGCTCCAGTGCTCCAGGGTTCTAGGGCTCCACTGCTCTACTGCTCCAGGGTTCTAGGGCTCCACTGCTCCACTGCTCTACTGCTCCAGGGCTCCACTGCTCTACTGCTCCAGGGTTCTAGGGCTCCACTGCTCTACTGCTCCAGGGTTCTAGGTCTCCACTGCTCCACTGCTCTACTGCTCCAGGGCTCCACTGCTCCAGTGCTCCAGGGTTCTAGGGCTCCACTGCTCTACTGCTCTACTGCTCCAGGGTTCTATGGCTCCACTGCTCCACTGCTCTACTGCTCCAGGGCTCCACTGCTCCAGTGCTCCAGGGTTCTAGGGCTCCACTGCTCTACTGCTCCAGGGCTCCACTGCTCCAGTGCTCCAGGGTTCTAGGGCTCCACTGCTCCAGGGACTCCCATCCTAGTCTTTGTAATGAGCTCTGCTCTGGAATAGGTCTATCAGAGACATCACACTCATTGTTAAGCCCTTTCCCCACATGGTTATCGAATTGGTGTTAGCAACGTGCTTGCTCAAACACACGCACACAACACGTGTACACACACTCCAGCGCACATGGATGTATGGACGCACAATTGCACGTGTAAACACACATGCACGCAAGACATGTGCATACTTACACAGCACACACACCCTTAACCCCCCCATACTCTCACATTGTTATCGACTTGGCATTAACAAGATGGAGAATTTAATTGTGTTCTTCATGCCTCGTTAGGCCTCATGTTTGAACTGAGTTGGGGTTCACATTGTCTTGTACTCCACCAGAACATTGACCTACCTCTCATCTCCTCTCCTCTCCTCTCCTCTCCTCTCCTCTCCTCTCCTCTCCTCTCCTCTCCTCTCCTCTCCTCTCCTCTCCTCTCCTCTCCTCTCCTCTCCTCTCCTCTCGTGATGGGAAGTTCGGCTCTTTTTACTGGATGCTGATATTTTCAATGAATCTTTGAACTAATTTCGTTCACTTGAGACAGTGAGGCTCTCAGCATGCAGAATCTGCTAACGGCAAACGATCAACTGAAAACTCTCGTTCACCCCTACGGGTGCTGTCATTTATTACTTAGGCTGGTCAACACATGTTTTCAACTATGTACACGTGTTGACTGCAATTCATACAACCAATATTCATATCTTGATACATTTGCAATGAGATCTAGTTGTGGCCGTAACCGGACTGGATTGTGAATGAATCCTGGCGGACTGTCGTGAGGAAGATAAGCACAATATCGTTCACCGAATACAGCACCCAGGCAGCACCCCAAACCGTCTGTTCTCGAGTTCCTGAGCAGAGGCTATGTCCATCCTAACATTCAATAGTCAACTCAGTGGAGTCATTCAAATAGTTATCAGTTGAAAACAATTGTATTTTTCTTCTCTATGCTCATGATCTATACGACAGACAGTTGGTGGTCGAAGCACGTCTCTGGAGCCGCTGAGCCGGGCCGCTGAGCCGGGCCGCTGAGCCGGGCCGCTGAGCCGGGCCGCTGAGCCGGGAAGCTGAGCCGGGCCGCTGAGCCGGGAGAATGCGTGTTAGTCCTGTTGTAGCACTCCTTGCAGCCAGCACCAGCAGGTCAAACGAACAACTAAAATGACCAAGTCACTCGGGAAAAATGAATTGTGATTCTCGAGTCTAAAGAGTCATTTACGTCTACATTTGAGTCATTTAGCAGATGCTCTTATGCAGAGCGAACCGCACATCACTCCTCTCCTTGTGGTTCCTTCCTGTCTGTTGTTTACTCAGCCTTAGATAAACATAATTACAGTAAACCTGTTCTGAGGATGTCCTAGCTGCTAATATTTCCTGTGCCCATATAAGTCGTATTGAGGAGATTGGAGGTCAATGGGGTTTTAGAGTGGGTACTTCATGTGTAGGCCCATATAAGGAGGTAGTGGAGATAGTGTAGGTCATAGGAGCTTTAGAGAGGGCATAGTCACCTCTTGGCTTCCGGTTGCTTCTTTTGTGTGATGGAGTCTGAAGACAGCTCAGAGGACCCAGAGGACACAAGCTATCCCAGGGGCTTTTGCATCTCTGGAATACAATACAGAATGAACAAGTCATCTTTTGACCTTGAATTTAGCTGGACAAGTATCACATTAGGAAGTAGGATGCTTGTTTTGGATGTTTACGGAATGTTATGATGGTTATGTTGAGTCATAACATAATTAGACCCTTCAGAGTAGACGTTGTGTAATAATGTGTTGGGGATGTTCTTGGTTAGCTGGGATAATATCTGGTGTCTGGCGGGATACTGTACTACAGCCGCCCAAGGGAGGATATGGAATGGGGTGGTGACATTGGTGAGTGGGGTGAATGAGGGCATCACCTTGCCAGTGATCTACCTTTCGTCAAATCATTCTCTCAATTACAGTAGGCCCCCTACTGTAACCATCTTACGATATTTAGACTCTACGAAGCAATAGACTAAGAGATTCAGTTAAAACCTATTAGGTATAGGAGTCCCGCTAGCGGGACATCTTCCGGTGACACTGGAGGGTGCACAATTCAAATAAATAATCATAAATATTATGGATTTTAAACATTTATGTAGATAAAAGTGTCATATATCGGCTGGAAGCTTAAACTGATATTTCTTATTCGTTTTTAAAGTTAGCTTGAATCCTTGAACATAGACTGCTGACACCCTGTGGAAGCCATAGGAATTGCATCCAGGGAGCTTTCTCAATATGATTTTCAAAATGACCATACTCTTATATTTCTAAGAGGATCGTCTCTCAAAAAACAAAAATTGCAGTAGGTTTTTCTGTGCATTTTCTCCTATCATATCTATTGTGTTATATTCTCCTACATTATGTTAACATTTCTACAAACATCAAAGTGATTCCTTTCCAATGGTACCAATTATATGCATCTCCTGGCTTCAAGGCCTGAGCTAAAGGCAGTTTACTTTGGGCACGTCATTCAGACAGGAAGTGGTGAAAAAAAGGGGCCTAGCCCTAAGACGTTTTTAATGTATGTTAGTAAATACTAGTTCTGCTGTAGACCCATGTTAGCACCTTATTTCTTCCCCCATCAAAACAACACTAGCCAGCAAATTGGTCTTAGATCCTTTGTCAAGAGGTAGTTAGAATTGCCTACGGATTAAACTACAGAGGGATAAGTGTGTTTCAACTCCCTCCTCCGAAACTGTATAGTTCAGTAAACACACAGTGCTGACAGGGCCAGAGCTGACAGGAGAGACACAGATTTGATGTTTCTGTAAGCAGATGGGCTCCTGTCACAGTCAGTGACCTGGCAGCCATGTTGAAATGGTATGGCCTCTCAGCTTGGAACTGGAGGACACACAAAGACAAAGGAAGAGTGAGACGGATATTATACATACAAGATGAAATGTCAATCAGATCAGATGGTCAATCAGATATGTTTATGTAGTTGAGAGAGAGAGAGAGAGAGAGAGAGAATAACAGGTACATGTAGTGGAGTTACTTTTAGTCATTTCCATATTAATTCAACATTTACCAATCTTTTTTTTTGGCAAGAGAGAGAGAGAGAGAGAGAGAGAGAGAGAGAGAAAGAGAGTCAGGGGTGTTTGTTTGTGTGTGTGTGAAAATGGTAAGAGAAAGCAAGAGAGCGATGCCTCAAAGGAATTAATATATATTTTTTGCTAGATAAATGACATCTCGTTCAATTTGTCATTACACAATTTCCATCTTTTCTCGCTTTTTTACAATTTGGTTTCATGCATCAATTTAATAACTTGTGTATCCCCTATGACCCATGTTGGCTCATCAACAAGCTATTGCACTAGCATAACAACACAGCAGAAAAACTCAGTTGGCCAAAGCAGCCATTTTTTGCAGAATGCAAGAATGCAGAATGCCGGAAGCTAGGGCACAGTTTCCTATAAGGCCAGTTTTAATGAAAAGGGAGCGAGTTGACACCGTTGGGACTGAGCCCATGTCTTGTATAATGCATTAGAGTGAGCCTCTATGCTTAGTTATACAAGTATGTGATTGGGCCATTTGTTATTGCATATTCATATACATCAGGGACCTCACAATACATTATTATCACGATACTCGATGTATTGTGATTCTCACGATTCTGTATGTATTGCGATTCTCACGATTCTGTATGTATTGTGATTCTCACGATTCTGTATGTATTGTGATTCTCACGATTCTGTATGTATTGTGATTCTCACGATTCTGTATGTATTGTGATTCTCACGATTCTGTATGTATTGTGATTCTCACGATTCTGTATGTATTGTGATTCTCACGATTCTGTATGTATTGTGATTCTCACGATTCTGTATGTATTGTGATTCTCACGATTCTGTATGTATTGCGATTCGATACTGTGATTTTATATTTATATTTCTCAACATATGTCTGCTGCATAGGGACAAGAGAGAGCTGAAGAGATTGCTGAAAAAAATGTGGCTCCCTATTTAAAAAGGAGATGGAGAACAAGCTATAGAAGAAATGTGGCAACTGGTATTTCCAAAAATGTTATACCTGATGACATCAACACTGTGAGATTCGGGTGACGTGGGGAGCGAGAAGATACCCTCTCTTGGGCTAGAAACTTGTTGCAATGCTTATTACTTTTAATCCTAACCTGCATTTTTTTTAAATACCTTTCATCTTGTCTTTTTACGCCAGATCATAGAAACGTGTTGTTTTCACATAATGTAGACACTGGTATGGTGCTGGAGATGATGAATATGAGGCTGGCAGGCATTGCTCTTTTAGGGTTAAAATTTGGAAAGGCTTAAAACAGAAGAAAAAAAACAATTGCCTTCACTGGGATAGACAATGCAAGCTTGGGCGCCAGAGCTCAGCTTTTACACCCATCCACGACACCCTAGAAGCCGTTAGCCTACTTGAAGGTAATAGCGCTCACTGTTGCCCCTAGTGGCTGGTTTTGAGTGGCACAGCGATCTAAGGCACTGCATCTCAGTGCAAGAGGTGTTATTACAGTCCCTGGTTCAAATCCAGGCTGTATCACATCCGGTTGTGATTGGGAGTCCCATAGGGCGGCGCACAATTGGCCCAGCGTCGTCCGGGTTTGGCCGAAGTAGGCCGTCATTGTAAATAAGAATTTGTTCTTAACTGACTTGCCAAGTTAAATAAAGGTTCAATTAAAAAATACATTATAATCATTTAGTTGACTCGTTAATGTGATTGTGTTTGTATGTCTTTGTGTGAATGTGTGTTGCATTGCATGGAATTGCTGTTTTACTAGTTTCTGACCAGAGAGAAAGAGATAGAAAGAGAGAGTGCTGTTGAATGCAGAAAGTGGCCATCATAAAGGGAGTGTTATGTTCAGCACTACTCCACCAACAAGCTGAATCCTGCTGAATGCTGTTTCCTAGAGTTCATGGTAATGATCTGAAGAAGATAATGGGAAGGGTTTGGCCGGGGGGGCTTTACTTGGCTCATCGTCCACTAGCGACTCCTTGTGGCAGGCCTTGAGCCTGCAGGCTGACCTCGGTCCTCAGTTGAACGGTGTTTCCTCTGACAAATTGGTGCGGCTGGCTTCCGTGTTAGGTGGGTGGTTGTTAAGAAGCGTGTTTTGGCGAGTAATGCTTCGGAGGAAGCATGACTCGACCTTCGCCTTCCGAGCCTGTTGGGGAGTTGCAGAGATGAGACAATATTCAAATTTGTGAGAAAAACTAAGTATGTGGACACTCAATCAATCAATCAAATGTATTTATAAAGCCCTTTTTACATCAGCCGACGTCTCATAGTGCTGTACAGAAACCCAGCCTAAAACCCCAAACAGCAAGCAATGCAGGTGTAGAAGCACGGTGGCTAGAAAAAACTCCCTAGAAAGGCAGGAACATAGGAAGAAACCTAGAGAGGAACCAGGCTATGAGGGGTGGCCAGTCCTCTTCTGGCTGTGCCGGGTGGAGATTAAAACAGTACACGGCCAAGATGTTCAAACGTTCATAGATGACCAGCAGGGTCAAATAATAATAATTACAGTGGTTGTAGAGGGTGCAACAGGTCAGCACCTCAGGAGTAAATGTCAGTTGGCTTTTCATAGCCGATCATTCAGTTAGTTAGAGACAGCAGGTGCGGTAGAGAGAGAGTTGAAAACAGCAGGTCCAGGACAAGGTACCACGTCCAGTGAACAGGTCAGGGTCCATAGCCACAGGCAGAACAGTTGAAACTGGAGCAGCAGCATGACCAGGTGGACTGGGGACAGCAAGAAGTCATCAAGCCTGGTACCCCCCCGACACAACCTATTGCAGCATAATTACTGGAGGCTGAGACAGGAGGGGTCGGGAGACACTGTGGCCCCATCCGACTATACCCCTGGACAGGACCAACCAGGCAGGATATAATACCTGCTCATCAACACCTGCTCATTGAACATCTCACTCCAAAATCATGGGTATTAATATGGAGTTGGTCCCCCCTTTGCTGCTATAACAGCCTCCACTCCCCCTTTGATGCTCCATTCTTCTGGGAAGGCTTTCCGCTAGATGTTGGAACATTGCTGCGGGGACTTCTATTCAGCCACAAGAGCATTAGTGAGGTTGGGCACTGATGTTGGGCGATTAGGCCTGGCTCGCAGTCGGTGTTCCAATTCATTCCAAAGTCGTTCAATGGGGTTGAGGTCAGGGCTCTGTGCAGGCCAGTCAAGTTTTCCACACCGATCTCGACAAACCATTTCTGTATGGACCTCGCTTTGTGCACAGCGGCATTGTCATACTGTAACAGGAAAAGGCCTTCCCCAAACTGTTGCCACAAAGTTGGAAACACAGAATTTCCCTTCACTGGAACTAAGAGCCTTGCCCGAACCATGAAAAAGAGCCCCAGACCATTATTCCTCCTCCACCAAACTTTACAGTTGGCACTATGTATTGGGGCAGGTAGCATTCTCCTGGCATCTTTCAAACCCAGATTGGTCCGTCTGACTACCAGATGGTTAAGCGTTATTCAACACTCCAGAGAATGCTTTTCCACTGTTCCATTGTCACAGCTTTACACCACTCTAGCAGATTCATGACATTGCTGATGGTGATCATAGACTTGTGTGCGGCTGCTTGGCCATGGAAACCCATTCCATGAAGCTCCCGACCAACATTTATTGTGCTGACGTTGCTTCCAGAGGCAGTTTGGAAATCGGTAGTGAGTGTTGTAACCGGGGACAGATGATTTTTACGTGCTATGCACTTGGTCCCATTCTGTGAGCTTGTGTGGCCTACCACTTTGCGGCTGAGCCGTTGTTGCTCCTGGACGTTTCCACTTCACAGCAATAGCACAGAAATTTGACAAACTGACTTGCTGGAGAGGTGGCATCCTATGACGGTGCCACGTTGAAAATCACTGAGCTCTTTAGTAAGGCCATTCTACTGCCAAGGTTTGTCTATGGAGATTGCATGGCTGTGTGCTCAATGTTATACATCTGTAAGCACAGGGTGGGAGAGAGGGAAGAAGAGAGAGATGCAGAGAGAGAGAAAAGGAGAGTGAGAAGAAAAGAGAGAGGTGAGAGAGAGATAGGAAAGCGAGCAAATGAGAAAGTGGAAGGTGGGGAGTCACACAATGGCCCCAGGGAGTGTGTGGGCAGGAACGGGAAGAGAGAAAATGTGTGTTTGTCAGAAAGTTAGGTGAACACTGCCCAGGGCTCCCTGGGGTAAGCTTAAGGGGATGTTGTAGAGGAGTGGTGTTTTACTGCAGTTATTAACCTGTCCTCCCCAGGCTTGCTCACTGACACTCTGGCACAAAGAGACCGGACTGGCATACTGCAATACTACTCTTACAACCTACTGTGTGGACTTGTACTGCAGTTGAAACATTCCATTTCCCTCCTGTGTATGCTTGTGTATGGGTTTGTTTGGATGTGTATGGGTTTGTTTGGATGTGTATGGGTTTGTTTGGATGTGTATGGGTGTGCAGGGGTGTGCATGGGTTTGTTTCGGTGTATATGGGTGTGCATGGATGTGTATAGGTGTGTATTGGTGTGTATGGATTTGTTTCGGTGTGTATGTTTTTTTTGGGATGTATTTGGGTTTGTATGGGTGTGCAGGGGTGTGCATGGGTTTGTTTCGGTGTGTATGAGTGTGCATGGGTTTGTATGGGTGTGTATGGTGTGTATGGGTCTGTATGGGTTTGTATTGGTGTGTATGGATTTGTTTCGGTTTGTATGGGTGTGCAGGGGTGTGTATGGGTGTGTTTAGGTTTGTATGGGTGTGTATGGGTTTGTATGGGTGTGTATGGGTTTGTATGGGTTTGTATGGGTTTGTATGGGTGTGTATGGGTTTGTATGGGTGTGTATGGGTTTGTGTGGCTGTGTATGGGTTTTTGTGGCTGTGTATGGTTTGTATGGATGTGTATGGGTTTGTATGGGTGTGTATGGTGTGTATGGGTCTGTATGGGTATGTATGGGTGTCTAGGGGGTTGTGTGGCTGTGTATGGGTGTGTATGGGTGAGTATGGGTTTGTATGGTGTGTATGGGTTTGTGTGGGTTTGTATGGGTGTGTATGGGTGTGTATGGGTTTGTATGGTGTGTATAGATTTGTATGGGTGTGTATGGGTGTCTAAGGGGTTGTGTGGCTGTGTATGGGTCTATATGGGGGTGTACTGGTGTCTAAGGGTTTGTGTATGATACCAGACACGCGTTGATACATGTATACGTATGTTTCTGACAAGATATTAAAGCAACGTGTGTGTGTGTGCGCGTGTGTGTGTGTCTTAGGTATGCGTATCCTGGTGACCCTGCTCTTGGACACCCTGCCCATGCTGGGGAACGTCCTGCTGCTCTGTTTCTTCGTCTTCTTCATCTTCGGCATCGTGGGTGTTCAGCTGTGGGCGGGGCTACTGAGGAACCGCTGCTTCCTGCCCGAGAACTTCTCACTGTGAGTAACAGTGTGTGTGTGTGTGTGTGTGTGTGTGTGTCTGTGTGTCTGTGTGTGTGTGTGTGTGTGTGTGTGTGTGTGTGTGTGTGTGTGTGTGTGTGTGTGTGTGTGTGTGTGTGTGTGTGTGTGTGTGTGTGTGTTAGTCGACCTCTCCATCAGAGTGTTCAGACGACGGTTGAGAAATAGTGTTGGAGGGTGGGATAGGGGTGAGGCCAACGGTAGAGGACCATCGGCTTTCAGACCAACAGTCTCCAAGACAGCTTCTGTCACCAAAGTATACGACTCCTAAATAGTTAATTAATTGGTTAGCCGGACTATCTGCACTGACTCTATGAACATTCACAAGACGATACACTGAGTCAACAGAACATGAGGAACACCTACTCTTTCCATGACACAGACTGATCAGGTGAATCCAGGTGAAAGCTATGATCCCTTATTGATGTACATATCTACCTCAAATACCTTATATTAATATATCCTGATGCCTAGTCACTTTACCCTGCCTTCATGTACATATCTACCTCAAATACCTTATTATTATCTACCCTGATGTCTAGTCACTTTACCCTGCCTTCATGTACATATCTACCTCAAATACCTTATTATTATCTATCCTGATGCCTAGTCACTTTACCATGCCTTTATGTACATATCTACCTCAAATACCTTGTACCTCTACACACTGATCAGGTACTGGTACTCCCTGTATATAGCTCCACATTGATCAGGTACTGGTACTCCCTGTATATAGCTCCACATTGATCTGGTACTGATACTCCCTGTATATAACTCCACATTGATCTGGTACTGATACTCCCTGTATATTCCTTAATTCTTGTGTATTTTATTCCTTTTGTGTTTCGTTGGCAAGGGCTCGTAAGAAAGCATTTCGCAGTTAAATCTACACTCATTGTATTCAACACATTTGAAATATAAAATTGTAAAATATTTAATTATAAAACAAAGTTTTAGGGGTGCAGAGATTTTGGGTGAGGAGAGGAGGCGTGAGGAGAGGAGGCGTGAGGAGAGGAGGCGTGAGGAGAGGAGGCGTGAGGATAGTTGGGCCAGAGGGGTTGGGGTTAAGAAACGGGTAGAAATAATCGGTTTGGTTAGAGGCTAATATGATCTGAGGTAGATATAATGGGGTTGGTTAGAGGCTAATATGATCTGAGGTAGATATAATGGGGTTGGTTAGATGCTAGTGAGGTCTGAGGTAGATATAATCGGTTTGGTTAGATGCTAGTGAGGTCTGAGGTAGATATAATGGGGTTGGTTAGAGGCTAATATGATCTGAGGTAGATATAATGGGGTTGGTTAGAGGCTAATATGGTCTGAGGTAGATATAATGGGGTTGGTTAGAGGCTAATAAGATCTGAGGTAGATATAATGGGGTTGGTTAGAGGCTAATATGATCTGAGGTAGATATAATGGGGTTGGTTAGAGGCTAATATGATCTGAGGTAGATATAATGGGGTTGGTTAGAGGCTAATATGATCTGAGGTAGATATAATGGGGTTGGTTAGAGGCTAATATGATCTGAGGTAGATATAATGGGGTTGGTTAGAGGCTAATATGATCTGAGGTAGATATAATGGGGTTGGTTAGAGGCTAATATGATCTGAGGTAGATATAATGGGGTTGGTTAGAGGCTAATATGATCTGAGGTAGATATAATGGGGTTGGTTAGAGGCTAATATGATCTGAGCTATATATAATGGGGTTGGTTAGAGGCTAATATGGTCTGAGGTAGATATAATGGGGTTGGTTAGATGCTAATGAGGTCTGAGCTATATATAATGGGGTTGGTTAGATGCTAATGTGGTCTGAGCTATATATAATGGGGTTGGTTAGAGGCTAATATGGTCTTAGGTAGATATAATCGGTTTGGTTAGATGCTAATGAGGTCTGAGGCCAATTAGGTGAGTTTATTTTCTACAGTAAATGAGCCACTGTTACTTAACCTGTGGGTGGGCAGTTGATGAGCAATGATTGGTTTCAAAAACGTGGGATGTTAATAATAGGGAAAGTTTTGAGTCCAGAACATGGGATGTTGATAGGGGAAGTTTTGATTTAAGAATGTGGGATGTTGATAGGGAAAGTTTTGATTCCAGAAGGTGGGATGTTGATAGGGAAAGTTTTGATTCCAGAATGTGGGATGTTGATAGGGAAAGTTTTGATTCCAGAATGTGGGATGTTGATAGGGAAAGTTTTGATTCCAGAAGGTGGGATGTTGATAGGGAAAGTTTTGATTACAGAATGTGGGATGTTGATAGGGAAAGTTTTGATTCCAGAATGTGGGATGTTGATAGGGAAAGTTTTGATTTAAGAATGTGGGATGTTGATAGGGAAAGTTTTGATTCCAGAACACGGGATGTTGATATAGAAAGTTTTGATTCCAGAACATGGGATGTTGATAGGGAAAGTTTTGATTACAGAAGGTCGGATGTTGATAGGGAAAGGTTTGATTCCAGAAGGTGGGATGTTGATATGGAAAGTTTTGATTTAAGAATGTGGGATCTTGATAGGGAAAGTTTTGATTCCAGAATGTGCGATGTTGATAGGGAAAGTTTTAATTCCAGAATGTGGGATGTTGATAGGGAAAGTTTTGATTCCAGAATGTGGGATGTTGATAGGGACAGTTTTGATTCCAGAAGGTGGGATGTTGATAGGGAAAGTTTTGATTCCAGAATGTGGGATGTTGATATGGAAAGTTTTGATTTAAGAATGTGGGATGTTGATAGGGAAAGTTTTGATTTAAGAATGTGGGATGTTGATAGGGAAGGTTTTGATTCCAGAAGGTGGGATGTTGATAGGGAATGTTTTGATTTAAGATTGTGGGATGTTGATAGGGAAAGTTTTGATTCCAGAACACGGGATGTTGATATGGAAAGTTTTGATTCCAGAACATGGGATGTTGATAGGGAAAGTTTTGATTCCAGAATACGGGATGTTGATATGGAAAGTTTTGATTCCAGAAGGTGGGATGTTGATAGGGAAAGTTTTGATTTAAGAATGTGGGATGTTGATAGGGAAAGTTTTGATTCCAGAACACAGGATGTTGATATGGAACGTTTTGATTCCAGAACACGGGATGTTGATACGGAAAGTTTTGATTCCAGAAGGTCGGATGTTGATAGGGAAAGTTTTGATTCCAGAAGGTGGGATTTTGATAAGGAAAGTTTGACATATTGTACAGTCAGTCATCCTGAATTATAAATAGTAACCAGGAGGATATAGAGCCTCATCACAGTGATACATGGGAAGGAGAGGACCACAAGTGAGATTGGAGGAAGACCTTTACAGCCCCTACGTTTTTAGACCACAGAGGGCCCTTTGAGAAATACATGCTGTATGACATCTCCACTATGGTTGTACTCATATGATTTACAACATTTCCTCGTAAGGAACAATTGTTCTTCTAACATATGGCTTTGTGAGGCCGTTTCTTTCCAATCTATTTTGCCAAACTTTTCAGGTTTTCTTGAAATGGTAGATGCCAGCATTTTGGATTTCAGAATAGTAGATAAAGCCATAGAAAGAGATTTCAACAGTGAGGAAATGTAATGGAAAGATGTCTTTAATTATTATAACTTTAATGATCACAGTTTAGCTGATGAATTATTCAGATTACTGCACACCTGTCACGTTCTGACCTTAGTTATTTTGTTATGTCTTTGTTTTAGTATGGTCAGGGTGTGAATTGGGTGGGTAGTCTATGTTCTTTTTTCTATGATTTGGTATTTCTGTGTTTGGCCTGGTATGGTTCTCAAACAGAGGCAACTGTCAATCGTTGTCCCTGATTGAGAACCGTACTTAGGCAGCCTGTTTTCACCCTTGAGTTGTGGGTGATTATGTTTTCTGTTTAGTGTGTTTACCTTTGATGAGCTTCGGATGTTTTCACTCACGAGACTCCCAGTTATACAGCAAATGTTCATTTTGTTCCATAAAGATTATTTTTTATAGCCGAAATACCTAATTTTCTTGTTCACGTTTTGTTGAGAAATCCACCGGAAATTGCGGTCACGACAACGCCAAATTTGATCCATAATATCGACAGAAACATGGCAAACGTTTTTTTATAATCAATCCTCAAGGTGTTTTTCAAATATCTATTCGATAATATATCAATCGGGACAATCGGCTTTTCGGTAGGAGCGATTGGAACAATGGCCGCCTTTGTCTATTACGCACAAATCACTCTGAGAGCCACCACCTGACCACTGACGCAATGTTGTCGTTCACGCTCATTTTTCAAAATAAAAGCCTGTAACTATGTCTAGTGACAGTAGATACATTAGGGAAGCCATAGAAAAATGAATCTGGTTGATATCCCTTTCAATGGTCAATAGGGATGCATAGGAACGCAGAGGTTTCAAAATAAGAGTCACTTCCTGATTGGGTTTTTCTCAGGCTTTCGCCTGCAATATCAGTTCTGTTATACTCACAGACAATATGTTTACAGTTTTGGAAACTTTAGAGTGTTTTCTGTCCTAAGCTGTCAATTATATGCATATTCTATGGTCCTGAGAAATAGCCCGTTTACTTTGGGAACGTTATTTTTCCAAAAATGAAAATAGTGCCCCCTAGCCTTAAGAGGTTTTAAGGGCCCTCCACAGGGTATGGCATTGTAAAATTGGAGTGATAATGTTGCTTCTTCAAGATCCCTTTTACCGTGTACAAATCTCCCACTTTACCATCACCAAAGCTCCCCCAGACCATCACATTGCCTCCACCATGCTTGACAGATGGCGTCAAGCACTCCTCCAGCATCTCTTCATTTTTTCTGGGTCTCACGAATGTTGTTCTTTGTGATCCAAACATCTCAAACTCAGATTCGTCTGTCCATAGCACTTTTTCCAATCTTCCTCTGTCCAGTGTCTGTGTTCTTTTGCCCATCTTAATCTTTTCAATTTTTTGGCCAGTCTGAGATATGGCCTTTTCTTGGCAACTCTTCCTAGAAGGCCAGCATCCCGGAGTCGCCTCTTCACTGTTGACATGATAGGGAGCAGACTAGTAGTGTGGGAAGGCGGGTGAGATTGTTGGCTTCTGCTTGGCAGGTCAGGAGGAGTAATTTGACCTTGAAGGCTTTGACAAAGCTGTACATCTGATCTGCATAAAGGCCACAAAACACTCTACATTCCTTTTCTTTGAAAACTAGCTAGCTACTATTTGTAACTGTGACATGTGTGTCAGCCTGTCAGTCACTGTCTGTCCTCGTGTGTTTGTTATTTATATGTGCCTTCAAAATAAATGTCCCACAAACGGTGGAGGTTAAATCATAACGCAAAAGGTGAGTATTCATTGGGCTTTTAATTTGAATAACAAATACGTTTTTCAAAACTTTACTATCTCAAATGCTTTATGTGATCTGAGCATGGTTCCGTGGGCCGTATTGAATCAGGTCGTGGGCCGCGTACGGCCCCCGGGCAAGCCTTTACCCAGGCCTGATCTACATGGTTGATACTACAATGACCACATCTCTTCTTCCCTCTCTCCTGACCCTTCATTACACTAACTGTACTATTGTTTCCTCTCTCCTGAGCCTTCATCTGCTCTCTTCCTATAGCTACTAGAACCCTACTATAACAGTACACTAACTATACTATTGTTGTCTCTCTCCTGCAGTCCTCTGTCCATTGAACTAGAGACCTACTACCACACAGAGAACGATGACGAGAGTCCCTTCATCTGCTCCATGCCCAGGGAGAACGGCATGCGTCTGTGTTCCTCTGTGCCCACCTTGTATGAGGAGGGAGGTCTCCAATGTCAGATGGACATGAAGTCCTACAACAGCACAGACAACACCACCTGTATCAACTGGAACCAGTACTACAGTAACTGCTCGGCGGGACACGTCAACCCCTTTAAAGGAGCCATCAACTTTGATAACATCTGCTACGCCTGGATCGCCATCTTTCAGGTGAAGGAATGACATGGGCGTGTGTGTAAATATAGATTTGCATGTACAGTATGTGTATATGTAGTATATGTGATGGTATGCACAGAACCACACATGCACTCCACAAAGCAGAGTCAATTGTGTTGACCCGTTTAAAACGAAGGCATTTAAAGGTACAGGCTGGCAGAACTTCAGAAGGGTCTCTCAGGAAGATGGCATTACGTTGGTACTTTAATATTTGGCAACGGGGTTAGAGACGGATGATCTTTGGAAATAGATTTTACTCCACGTCTTCTTTAAATGTACCCTTTGAAGCTTCGTGGTAAAAGTGTTTTAATCTCTTGGTTTTAGTTTTTAAGTACGCTGAAACAGTTGACCACTTGACTGATCTCACTTTCACATAACTGTTGTCCTGCCCAGGGTGTATGTTTTAATTGAACCTTTAAAGTCATTTAAGAACAAATTCTTATTTTCAATGACGGCCTAGGAACGGTGGGTTTACTGCCTTGTTCAGGGGCAGAACAACAGATTTTTACCTTGTCAGCTCAGCGATTCGATCCAGCAACTTTTTGGTTACTGGCCCAACACCCTAACCACTAGGCCCAACACCCTAACCACTAGGCCCAACACCCGAACCACTAGGCTACCTGCCGCAGACAGTGACAGCGAGGACAATTGGTTGTCCTGCTGCTGTGTCTAAGGAATAGGGTTTGGTAGATTAAGAGAGAAGCAACAATTATGATGATGGAAGCAAAGTGAAGTTCTTAATTTCATCTCCGTCATTCACTCTCTTATCAGCCTATTAATCGCAGGGCTTTTGTTCGAGTTTTAATTTGTCCCTGTGTTACAGTGGTGTCTTTACAGACTTTGCAGATTGTTAAATTAAAGGATTTCCCATCATAATTTACTGTCAGCTGTGCTGTGTTCTGTGGTATCAGGGTGAAACTCAAACGGAGATCGAAAAAGACAGAGGTGCAGTGTTCTGTGAATGGTGCACTGTGGAGGGGTTGGAAATCAAAATGTCTGACACAATGTCTGTGCTTCTGTTGCTCTTGCTCTCTCTCTCTGTCTCTTTCTTTCCCTCTCTGTCTCTCTCTGTCTCTGCCTCTCTCTCTGTCTCTCTCTCCCCCTCCCATATCTCTCTTTCACCTATCCTTTCTCTCTGTCTCTCTCGCTCTCCATCGTCTCTCTCTCTCTGTCTGTCTGTCTCTCTCTCTCCCCTCCTCTCTGTATTTCTCTCTCTCTCCCCTTCCTCTCGCTCTCCCCTTCCTCTCTCTCTTCTCTCCTCTCTCCCCCTCCTCTCTATTTCTCCCCTTCCTTTCCCTTTCCCCACCTCTCCCGTCCTCTCTCTCTCTCCCCATCCTCTCTCTCTCTCTCCTCTCCTCTTTCCCCCTCCTCTCTATCTCTCCAATTCCTCTACCTTTTCCCCCCTCTCCCCCTCCTCTCTCTCTCTCCTCCTCTGTCCCCCTCCTCTCTCTCTCCCCTTCCTTTCCCTTTCCCCCTCCTCTCTCTCTCTCTGTGTCTCTCTCTCTCCCCTCCTCGCTCTCACCCTCCTCTCTCTCTCTCTCTCTCTCTCTCTCTCTCTCTCTCTGTCTCTCTCTCTCTCTCTCTCTCCCCTTCCTCTCTCTCTTTCCCCCTCCTCTCTCTCTCCCCCCCTTCTCCCGTCCTCTCTATTTCTCCCCTTCCTTTCCCTTTCCCTCTCCTCTTCCCTCTTCTCTCTCTCTCCCCTCCTCGCTCTCACCCTCCTCTCTCTCGCTCTCTCTCTCTCTCTCTCTCTCTCTCTCTCTCTCTCTCTCTCTCTCTCTCTCTCTCTCTCTCTCTCTCTCTCTCTCTCTCTCTCTCTCTCTCTTGCTCTCTCATTCTCTCTCTGTGTGTCTCTCTCCCCCTCCTCTCTCCCTCTCTCTCTCTCATCTCTCCTCTCTCTCCCCCTCCTCTCTCTCTTTCCCCCTCCTCTCTCTCCCCCTCTCCCATCCTCTCTGTCTCTCGCTTTCCCCCTCCTCTCTCTCTTTCTCTCTCTCTGTCTCTCTCTCCCCCTCCTCTCTCTCCCCCTCCTCTCTCTCTCTCCCCCTCCTCTCTCTCTCTCCCCCTCCCCTCCTCTCCCCCTCCTCTCCCTTTCCCCTTCCTCTCTCTCTCTGTGTCTCTAGGTGATCACTCTGGAGGGATGGGTGGACATCATGTACTTTGTGATGGATTCTCACTCCTTTTACAACTTCATCTACTTCATCCTCCTCATCATCGTAAGTGACCAAATGAGAGAGAGAGAGAGAGAGAGAGAGAGAGAGAGAGAGAGAGAGAGAGAGAGAGAGAGAGAGAGAGAGAGAGAGAGAGAGAGAGAGAGAGTGTGGGGCACAGCTACTTATTCAAACACCTAGCAAACTTCTGACTCCTGAATTCCCTCCAAGGCCCTTATGTAAAGAGACGTCTGCTTCCAGAAACATGTCTCAGAACACCATCATCTGTCAGTCTGAAACTCCCTCACCACGACACAGTGCACATCCTGGTGAAAGAGTACAGTATTATCTCCTCAAGCAAACCTTCACAGAGGCTGGGAGGCTAGCCGGTAACTAGCCTGAGAGAGCTGGTTCACAGAGCTGGGGAAGCTGGTTCACAAAGCTGGTTCCTATCCTAACTCTGTGTGCATTCTGGTTGTCCCTCTCCTAACTCTGTGTCTGTTTCTCTCTAGATTGACTATTTCTCGAGATTTTAACTCTGTGTGTTTGTGGTTGTCCCTCTCTTAATTCTGTGTGTGTGTTTTGATTTTGATTAACCTTACCACTAAGCTTAACCACACTGCTAACCTTGGGTCTAGCCCTAACCTTAAATTAATTAAGACAAAGAAGCACGTTTTTGTTTTCATACATTTTTACGATAGAGCCAATTTTGCCTTTGTGGCAACTAGTGACAACCCCTAACTCTGTGTGGTGTGGTTGTCCCTCTTCAGATTGACTATTTATAGTTTAGTTTCTTTATTAGCACAAAAAAAGAATGACAAACAATGCAGATAAAATACATGTAAAAAGGTGTGCAAGACTCTTTCTTACTAACTTTGTGTTTGTTTCTGGTTGTCCCTCTCCAGATTGGATCTTTCTTCATGATCAACCTGTGTCTGGTCGTCATCGCCACCCAGTTCAGTGAGACCAAGCAGAGGGAGAGCCAGCTGATGAGGGAACAGCGCATCCGTTTCCTGTCCAATGCTAGTACCCTGGCCTCCTTCTCTGAGCCGGGCTCCTGCTACGACGAGCTGCTCAAACTCCTGGTCCACGTCATCCACAAGGGGTTCAGGCAGGTGGTCCATGTCTGCCGGGCCATGATGCGCCGTGCTGGGATGAACATCGCAGCCTCTCCTCCTGCCCTGGAGAGAGAGAGGGAACGGGGGAGCCAGAGAAAGAGGAGGAAGACTTCCAGACAGGGTTCTGTGGTCTCCACAAAAGGGGCTATGTCTGTTCATTACTTGGTTCACCAACATCACCATCATCATTATCACTATCACTTAGTGAACGGGAGTGTGAGAGGAAGACTAGGGGGGAGAGGGGTGGCGGGGGTCGGGAGAGGAGGGGGGGAAGTGGAGATGGGTTCCCATAGCAACAACGGGGGCACTGGACGTCTCATGCTGGGTCCTCTTCCGTTGCCGACCTCTGACCTGAACTTGGCAAACCCGGTGTCACCGGCCAATCCCGCTCTGGGAACCGGCAGTGGCAACTCGTCATCAGTGCGGAGTACGTTACACACAGACTGCCACCTGGAGCCCAGCACCCCCACACTCCTCGCCCCCACCCCCTTCTCCCTGGCCCCTACGCCCATGTCCAGGCCTATGAAGAGGAACTCGTTGCCGTTCGCTGGTCCCAGACCTAAAAACTACCCCACCCTACAGCCCAGCACGCTAATGGAGTTTAGAAGTGGCAGTGTTACAGCTAATACCATTAGTAATATAAACCTCAATATACCCTCTCTACCCCTGGAGAGAGGACCACCGAGTGTGTTAGACGCACACACACCCACAGGTAAGCCATTAAACACACTCAAACCAATGTGAGAAAGACAGAGTTAGAGGTGTGGTTCGACTGGTGTTTTTGTCTTGTTTTAATTGAAGTCATGCTGTGACTGTGATGATATAGGGACAAAAAGGGAACATTGCTTTTTCTGACGTGCAAATATCAACAAATGATGATGTGATATATCTGGAACTATGACTGCTTTTCTTCTCCATCCCTCCTTCCCTTCATCCTCACCACCCCTCCCTTCCTCCCTCCAGCCCAGCTCTCACCACATGACCCGAGTGCCATCGGAACCCTGGACCCCTCGTTCACCTTTGACCCTGAGTCGTGCCCCTACTGTGTCAAGGCTCTGTCCGGGGAGTCAGAAGGCACAGACGGAAACGAGACCCCCGGGGAATCAGACAGCGAGGGCGTCTACGAGTTCACCCTGGACCTCCACCACAGGGACCGCAGGGACCGTCGGGACAGCCGTCAGCCCAGGAAGAGGCAGCGAAAGCTGGGTACCACGGTGGGGAGAGTGGTCCGGGCCTGGAGGCTGGTGTGTGATACATTTAGGAAGATAGTGGACAGCAAGTATTTTGGAAGAGGAATCATGATCGCCATTCTGATTAATACACTGAGTATGGGGATTGAGTATCACGAACAGGTGAGTGTGATTTGGTTGTTTGTACAGTATATCTTGTGGAGGATTGCGTGTGTGTTGGTGTAGGACCCTGGGTAGGTTGGGATTGGAGAAGCCAATCTGTAGTCTGAGGACTATTCCCTGTAAGGTCAGTGGTTCAGACTGTGTGTAGCCGTGTGCAGTGAACCTCTCTTGGCCTT
>NC_092162.1:9097377-9107377 GCF_045791955.1 Oncorhynchus clarkii lewisi | reverse complement strand
ACACTGTATGTAGCTCTGCCTGCTGGGCTGTGGCTCCTCCAAGTGTGGGTCTGCGGTGGGGGCAGAGGGGTGGGAGGCCTCGTCTGGGTGACTCTGAAGTTGGGCTGGGGTGGTCTGTGTCTGGGCATTGAGGTTGGTGGTGCTGTGGCCTTGGTTGGGGGGTCCAGGGTGCTGGTCCGGGTTTTCGTCTCCTGTACAGGTGAACATGGTCATAGAGACAGTCCAGATCGAGGGTGGGGTGGTGGGCCAGCTCACAGTGCACAGTCCAGGGAGAGGCTGGCGTTTATTCTTTGTATTGTGGCAGGATGGAAGTCCTTCCTCTGTAGAAGGGTTGACACCATGATCCTTGAGTTGGGGAAGATTGTGGAGGCCTTCTCGATCACTCCCCGTAGTGAAGTCGTCACCCTCTCCTGCTGAGCATGCAGCGTCGTTGCTTCCGGTATGTATGATTATGTGGCTTGGCGACCCGAGATGGGCCTTATCAAGCAGCTCCATGGCACTCTGCGTTGTTGGGCACCACACCTTTCTCGTTTTGTGTCTATGGAAAAGTTTATTCTCCTGAACAAACTTCCCATTTGAGTCCATCAACAGGACGGTGTCAGCCAGTGTTTATTCTTGGCTCAACCAGCCAGGCTTCCCCAGCCCTGCCTGCTGCACCTCTCCTCCCCAACCCACATTTACATCAACATCAGCTGGATTCCAGTGCGCCAAATTCAAATTAAATTACTAAACATATATTTAATTTTCATGAAATCACAAGTGCAATATAGCAAAACACAGGTTAGCCTGTTGTTAATCCACCTGGCGTGTCAGATTTCAATAAAGCTTTTTGGCGAAAGCATACCAAGCGTTTATGTAAGAACATCTCTCTTAGTAGACAAAATATTACAAACAGCTAGCCGCCAAGTAGATTGGTCACGAAAGTCAGAAAAGCAATACATTAAATTGCTTATCTTTGATCTTCGGATGTTTGCACTCACGAGACTCCCAGTTACACAATAAATGTTCCTTTTGTTCCATAAAGATTCTTTTTATATCCAAAATACCTCCATTAGTTTGGCGCGTTATGTTCAGAAATCCACAGGCACGAGCGGTCACGACATCGAAGATGAAAATTCGCAGACGAAAATAGTATCCGTAATGTTCACAGAAACATGTCAAACGTTTTTTATAATCAATCCTCAGGTTGTTTTGTCAATATATAATCGATAATATATCAACCGGGACTTTAGCTTCGTCAATAGGCTTTTCGCACCAAAGTACATTCATCTTTAGCAGACAGAACGCTTCTCCTTCCTGAGCGGTATGATGGCTGCATGGTCCCAAGGATGAGGAGGTCTTGGCTGATTTCTTTAGATTTTCCAATGATGTCAAGCAAAGAGGCACTTAGTTTGAGGGTAGGCCTTGAGATACATCTACAGATACACCTCCAATTGACTCAAATTATGTCAGTTAGCCTATCAGAAGCTTCTAAACCATGACATCATTTTCTGTAATTTTCCAAACTGTTTAAAGAAACAGTCAACTTAGTGTATGTAAACTTCTGACCCACTGGAATTGTGATACAGTGAATTATAAGTGAAATAATCTGTCTGTAAACAATTGTTGGAAAAATCACTTGTGTCATGCACAAAGTAGATGTCCTAACCGACTTGCCAAAACTATAGTTTGTTAACTTCTCTGGGATATTCGGGATGGTAGCGTCCCACCTCAAAAACAGCCAGTGAAAGTGCAGGGCGCCAAATTCAAAACAACAGAAATCCCATAATTAAAATTCCTCAAACATACAAGTATTTCAAACCATTTTAAAGATACACTTGTTGTAAATCCAGCCACAGTGTCCAATTTCAAAAAAGCTTTACGACGAAAGCACACCAAACGATTATGTTAGGTCATTACCTAGTCACAGAAAAACACTGCCATTTTTCCAGCCAAAGAGAGGAGTCACAAAAAGCAGAAATAGAGATAAAATGAATCACTACCTTTGATGATCTTCATCAGATGACACTCCTCAGACTTCATGTCACACCATACATGTATGTTTTGTTCGATAAAGTTCATATTTATATCCAAAAATCTCAGTTTACATTGGCACGTTACGTTCAGTAGTTCCAAAACATCCAGTCATTTTGCAGAGAGCCACATACATTTACAGAAATACTCATAATAAACGTTGCTAAAAGATACAAGTGTTGTGCATGGAATTTTACATCCACAGAAACCGCTGTGTCAGATTTCAAAAAAGCTTTACCGAAAAAGCACACCATGAAATAATCTGAGTACAGCGCTTAGGCAACAAAACAAGCCATAAAGATATCCGCCATGTTGTGGAGTCAACAAAGTCAGAAATAGCATTATAAATATTCACTTACCTTTGATGATCTTAATCAGAATGCACTCCCAGGAATCCCAGTTCCACAATAAATGTTTGATTTGTTTGATGAAGTCCATCATTTATGTTCAAAATACCTCATTTTGTTAGCGCGTTTAGTACACAATCCAAACTCAAGATGTGCAGGCAAGTCCAGGCAAAAGTTCAGAAGAAAAGTCATATTACAATTCTTAGAAACATGTCAAAAAGTATAGAATCAATGTTTAGGATGTTTTTATCATAAATCTTCAATAATGTTCCAACCAGAGAATTCCTTTGTCTGTAGAATTGCAATGGAACGCAAGCTAACTCTCACGTGTGCTCGCGTGATCAGCTCATGCCACTCTGGCAGACCTCTGACTCATTAAGCTCCCATTCCCCCCTCCTTCACAGTAGAAGCATCAAACAAGTTTCTAAAGACTGTTGACATCTAGATGAAGCTGTAGGAAGTGCAATATGACCCCATAGCCACGGTATATTTGATAGGCAATGACTTGAAAAACTACAAACCTCAGATTTCCCACTTCCTGGTTGGATTTTTTCTCAGGTTTATGCCTGCCATATGAGTTCTGTTATACTCACAGACATCATTCAAACAGTTTTAGAAACTTCAGAGTGTTTTTCTATCCAAATCATATATTAGCAACTGGGCCTGAGTAGCAGGCAGTTTACTCTGGGCACCTTATTCATCCAAACTACTCAATACTGCCCCCCAGTCCCAAAGAAGTTAACAAGAAATGTGTGGAGTGGTTGAAAAATATATATATTTTTTGTACACTGACATCTTATTGATGTCACTTGTTAAATCCATCTCAATCAGTGAAAATAGATGTAGAGGAAGGGGGAGAAGACAGATTTTTATACCTTGAGACATGGATTGTGTATGTGTCATTCACAGGGTGATTGGGAAAGAGAATATATTTACGTTTTTGAACAGAGTTTGGTAGTAGGTGCCAGGTGCAACATTTTGTTTCAAGAACTGCAGTGCTGCAAGGTTTTTCACCCTCAACAGTTTCCCGTGTGCGTCAAGAATGGTCCACCGTCCAAAAGACATTCAGCCAACTTGACAAAACTGTGGGAAGCATTTGAGTCAACAAGGGGTTGCCTCCCTGTGGAATGCTTTCAACACAAAAAGCAAGTTCTGCAGGCTCTAGTTCTGTCTAATCTTGATTATTGTCCAGTCGTGTGGTCCAGTGCTGCAAGGAAAGACCTAGTTAAGCTGCAGCTGGCCCAGAACAGAGCGGCACGTTTTGCTCTTAATTGTAATCAGAGGGCTGATATAAATACTATGCATGCCAGTCTCTCTTGGATAAGAGTTGAGGAGAGACTGACTGCATCACTTCTTTTTATAAGAAACATTGTGTTGAAAATCCCTATTTTTTTGCAGTCAACTTACACACAGCTCTGACACACACACTTATCCCACCAGACATGCCACCAGGGGTCTTTTCATAGTCCCCAAACCCAGAACAAATTCAAGAAAAGATCCAATATTATATAGAGCCCTTATTGCATGGAACTTCCTTCCATCTTATATTGCTCAAATAAACATCAAATCTGGTTTATAAAAACAGATAAAGCAACACCTTGCGGCACAACGCCTCTCCCCTATTTGACCTAGATAGTTTGTGTGTATGTATTGATATGTAGGCTACGTGTGCCTTTAAAAAATATGTATGTAGTTCTGTCCTTGAGCTGCTGTTTTCTATTGATGTTCTGTATTATGCCATTCTGTATTATGTTTCATGTTGAACCCCAGGAAGAGTAGCTGCTGCTTTTGCAACAGATAATGGGGATCCTAATAAAATTCCAAATACCTTGTAAAGTCTATGCCCTGCGGAATTGAGTCTGTTCTGAAGGCAAAAGGGGGTGTACAACTCAATATTAGGAAGGTGTTCTTAATGTTTTGTACACTCACTGCATATGGTATATACATTGCCTTCAGGAAGTATTCACACCCCTTGACTTTTTCCACATTTTGTTGTGTTGCAAAGTGGATTAAAGTTTATGTAATTGTCATGTTTCTTCAACGATCTACACAAACTACTGTAAACGAATGTTTTAATGGAAAATTAAACACTAATATATCTTGTTTAGATAAATAGTCAACTCCCTGAGTCAATGCATGTTTAGAATTACCCTTTGCAGTGATTACAGCTGTAAGTCTTTCTTGGTAAGTCTGTAAGGGCTTTGCACACATGGATTGTACAATATTTGCCAATTATTCTTTGCCCAAAATGCTAGACAGACATTTTAAAAGTGCACAAGGCGAGACCCAGATGCAGACACGGGAGGCAGACGGTTTTAGTTTGATATTTATTACATCCAAAAGGGGTAGGCAAGAGAATGGTCATGGACATGCAAAAGGTCAAAACCAGTTCAGAGTCCAGGAGGTACAGTGTGGCAGGCAGGTTCGAGGTCAGGGCAGGCAGAATAGTCAGGCAGACAGGCACAGAGTCCAGAAAACAAGCAAGGGCCAAATCCAGGAGGACTAGTAAAAAATAATGGAAACGTCAGGAGCACGGGAAAAACACTGGTTGACTTGGAACATACAAGATGAACTGGCACAGAGAGACAGGAAACACAGGGATATATACACCAGGGATAACAAGCAACACCTGGAGGGCATGGCGCAATAACAAGGACAGGTGAAACCTATCAGGGTGTGACACATTTTCAGATTTTGCAAAGATTTTCAAGCCGATTTAACTCAAACTGTAACTAGGCCACTCCGGAACATTCAACGGCATCTTGGTAAGCAACTCCAGTGTATATTTGGCCTTATGTTTTAGGTAATTATCTTGCTGAAAGGTGAATTTCAAATCAAATCAACATTTATTTGTCACATACACATGTTTTGCAGATGTTATTGAGTGAAATGCTTGTGTTTCTAGCTCCAACAGTGTAGTAATATATAATATATATAATAAGTAATATATATAAGTAATATCTAATAATACACACAATCGAAAGTAAAGGAATGGAATTAAGAATATATAAATACAGTATATACATATGAGATGGGTAATGCAAAATATGTAAACATTATTATTAAAGTGACTAGTGTTCCAATTATTGGGCAGACCGCACCACCCTCTGGAGAGCCTTACGCTTGTGGGTGGTGCAGTTGCCGTACCAGGCGGTGATACAGCCCGACAGGATACTCTCAATTGTTAATCTGTAAAAGTGTGTGAGGGTTTTAGGTGCCAAGACACATCAGCATCCTTAGGTTTGTGCTTTAAAAGTCTCTCCTCAACTGAGGGACCTTACAGATTGTGTGTCTGGTACAGAGATTTTGTAGTCATAAAATAATCATGATAAACACTATTATTGCACACAGAGTGAGTCCATTCAACTTATTATGTGACTTAATCCATTTCTCCTCCTGAACTTATTTATGTTTGCCATAAAAAAAGTTTGATGACTTTTTGACTCAAGACATTTCAGTGTTTCTTTTTTTATTAATTCCTGAACATTTTTTAAAAACATAATTCCATTTTGACATTATGGGATATTGTGAGTAGATCAGACACAACATGTGAATTTAGTTCATTTTAAATGGATCTGAAACCTAAAAAAAGGTGTGGAAAAAGTCAAGGGTGTGAATACTTGAAGGCACTGTATTTGTATTATTTTATTAAAGCGGTTGTGACGCTCATCATCCATAATCGTCTGATGCATGAGTATAGAATTACCGTGCCAGCCCATCAGTCATTGGGTCTGTGGTTTCTAACAAACATACAAAAATGGGTCAGGTAAAATGGGATGGAATCCACTCTTGCACAATGTGTTACACAAACACACACACACACACAGGCACACACATGTGGTTTGCGTGTACGCCTGTTGCTTTACGCCTGTTGCCTTTGCACTCGCTGTTGAAGATACATCAGCTTCCAGCTGACATACTCCAGACCTCTGATCCCTGCTTCTTATCAAACACAGACACAACCTGAAACACCCAGCTTGACGTTCCTGAAACTCCTTACGCAGTAAGGTTAGGACAGGAGGAAGGATGAGAGGGGAGGAGGGGCATAGGGAAGGAGGGATTGAATGGATGGAAGATGTATCTGCTATCTCTCCACAGTTACTGTGAGAACATTGCCTTTTATGGTGTGTGTGTGTGTGTGTGTGTGTGTGTGTGTGTGTGTGAGAATACTTGTCCTGCTGCCAACTATATGACACAGGCTGATCTATTTAATCAAAGGGCAGTTTTCTTCTTTACATGAGGGAGTCGCTCCCTCGTTCTATAAAGGAAACCAGTGAGTGAAGAGATTAGCCTTCAACCGCTCCCACCTGTCCCTTGGCATCCATCCATCTCTCTTCCTTCCTCTATTTGACTCTTCTCTACTGTCATTCTTCTCTCCACCCTGTCCCCTCTTTCCTCTCAGCAGCGGTTTGCTTATGGTGGGATTTTTTTTCCCCCAGACCTTCTTTCATTCTCTCTCGTTCTCTCTCGCTCTCCATCTTTCTTTCTCTCACCCTGTTTTTTTTACAGTTTACATCTCTCAGTTGTTAATAAGGAAACTGAGGTTTCAGGCTCTGGGGAGAGAGGGTGGTGGTGTGGTTGACATCTTGTCTTCTTGGTCTACATTCCTCTAGTCAAGTAGGATAAATATTATCTCAGCTCACAGTAACACCAGTCGAGAGTCATTCGACCTTTCCTCTTTTAGTGATAGGTAAAATGTAGGGGCGGCAGATCATTCCAATATTTTGGGGAGGGGTAGGTTTACAGCTCTTTTTGTGCAGCCGTGAGTGAGAGAGTGTCATTCCAGTTTTTTTTATATGTTGTGTCATGCTAAAACATGTTTTATATGATATAGCCAGTGATGGTGTTTAGTGAAAGACTCATGTGTGGCCTTGAGTCAATTGAGAACTGTTAACTTCTTGCGTCGAGCAATCCCGTATCCGGGAGCGTAATCATAGCCTCAAGTGCTTTTCCTATTCATGAAAATCGCAAATGGAATTAAATAAATATATTCACTCACAAGCTTATCCTTTTGTTAACAACACTGTCATCTCAGATTTTCAAAATATGCTTTTCAACCATAGCTACACAAGCATTTGTGTAAGAGTATTGCAAGCTAGCATAGCATTAAGCCTAGCATTCAGCAGGCAACATTTTCACAAAAACAAGAAAAGCATTCAAATAAAATACTTTACCTTTGAAGAACTTTGGATGTTTTCAATGAGGAGACTCTCAGTTAGATAGCAAATGTTCATTTTTTCCAAAAACATTATTTGTGTAGGAGAAATCGCTCCGTTTTGTTCATCACGTTTGGCTAAGAAAACCCCCCGATAATTCAGTCATTACAACGCCAAACTTTTTTCCAAATTAACTCCATAATATCGACAGAAACATGGCAAACATTGTTTAGAATCAATCCTCAAGGTGTTTTTCACATATCTATTTGATAATCTATCAGTGGTGGCAGCTGGCTTCTCATCAGAAGAAAACGGAAAAATACTGCAGCTGGAGATTACGCAATAATTGCGACGGAGGACACCAAGCGACCACCTGGTAAATGTAGTCTCTTATGGTGAATCTTCCAATGATATGCCTACAAATACGTCACAATGCTGCAGACACCTTGGGGAAACGACAAAAAGTGTAAGCTCATTCCTGTTCCATTCACAGCCAAAATCTGGGGCACTTCCTGTTTGAAATTTCATCTTGGTTTCGCCTGTCAGTTCTCGCATCAGTTCTGTGGCACTCACAGACAATATCTTTGCAGTTTTGGAAACGTCAGAGTGTTTTCTTTCCAAAGCTGTCAATTATATGCATAGTCGAGCATCTTTTCGTGACAAAATATCTTGTTTAAAACGGGAACGTTTTTTTATCCAAAAATTAAAAGAGCGCCCCCTAATGCATAATTGGTTTAACTAAGTCAATAGTTCTCAGTTCTCTCCTCAGGGACCCCCAGCCATTCCAGACCTAGCACACCTGATTCAACTCGTTAATGACCCTATTTTTCAATTTTCGCCTAAAATGACATACCCAACTCTAACTGCCTATACAGTGCCTTGCGAAAGTATTCCGCCCCCTTGAACTTTGCGACCTTTTGCCACATTTCAGGCTTCAAACATAAAGATATAAAACTGTATTTTTTTGTGAAGAATCAACAACAAGTGGGACACAATCATGAAGTGGAACGACATTTATTGGATATTTCAAACTTTTTTAACAAATCAAAAACTGAAAAATTGGGCGTGCAAAATTATTCAGCCCCTTTACTTTCAGTGCAGCAAACTCTCTCCAGAAGTTCAGTGAGGATCTCTGAATGATCCAATGTTGACCTAAATGACTAATGATGATAAATACAATCCACCTGTGTGTAATCAAGTCTCCGTATAAATGCACCTGCACTGTTATAGTCTCAGAGGTTTGTTAAAAGCGCAGAGTGCATCATGAAGAACAAGGAACACACCAGGCAGGTCCGAGATACTGTTGTGAAGAAGTTTAAAGCCGGATTTGGATACAAAAAGATTTCCCCAGCTTTAAACATCCCAAGGAGCACTGTGCAAGCGATAATATTGAAATGGAAGGAGTATCAGACCACTGCAAATCTACCAAGACCTGGCTGTCCCTCTAAACTTTCAGCTCATACAAGGAGAAGACTGATCAGAGATGCAGCCAAGAGGCCCATGATCACTCTGGATGAACTGCAGAGATCTACAGCTGAGGTGGGAGACTCTGTCCATAGGACAACAACAACAATATTGCACAAATCTGGCCTTTATGGAAGAGTGGCAAGAAGAAAGCCATTTCTTAAAGATATCCATAAAAAGTGTTGTTTAAAGTTTGCCACAAGCCACCTGGGAGACACACCAAACATGTGGAAGAAGGTGCTCTGGTCAGATGAAACCAAAATTGAACTTTTTGGCAACAATGCAAAACGTTATGTTTGGCGTAAAAGCAACACAGCTCATCACCCTGAACACACCATCCCCACTGTCAAACACGGTGGTGGCAGCATCATGGTTTGGGACTGCTTTTCTTCAGCAGAGACAGGGAAGATGGTTAAAATTGATGGGAAGATGGATGGAGCCAAATACAGCACCATTCTGGAAGAAAACCTGATGGAGTCTGCAAAAGACCTGAGACTGGGACGGAGATTTGTCTTCCAACAAGACAATGATCCAAAACATAAAGCAAAATCTACAATGGAATGGTTCAAAAATAAACATATCCAGGTGTTAGAATGGCCAAGTCAAAGTCCAGACCTGAATCCAATCGAGAATCTGTGGAAAGAACTGAAAACTGCTGTTCACAAATGCTCTCCATCCAACCTCACTGAGCTCGAGCTGTTTTGCAAGGAGGAATGGGACAAAATTTCAGTCTCTCGATGTGCAAAACTGATAGAGACATACCCCAAGCGACTTACAGCTGTAATCGCAGCAAAAGGTGGCGCTACAAAGTATTAACTTAAGGGGGCTGAATAATGTTGCACGCCCAATTTTTCAGTTTTTGATTTGTTAAAATGTCGTTCCACTTCATGATTGTGTCCCACATGTTGTTGATTCTTCACAAAAAAATACAGTTTTATATCTTTATGTTTGAAGCCTGAAATGTGGCAAAAGGTCGAAAAGTTCAAGGGGGCCGTAGGCAAGGATATGCATTTTCTTCAT
>NC_092162.1:9064877-9092377 GCF_045791955.1 Oncorhynchus clarkii lewisi | reverse complement strand
CCTCCCTCCCTCCCTCCCTCCCTCCCTCCCTCCCTCCCTCCCTCCCTCCCTCCCTCCCTCCCTCCCTCCCTCCCTCCCTCCCTCCTCATTACTTTCCCTCTCTCTCTGTCTCTCTGTCTCTCGCTCTCTCTCTCTCTCTCAAGCCGGATGAGCTGACCAATGCTTTGGAGATCAGTAACATAGTGTTCACCAGTCTATTTGCCTTGGAGATGTTACTCAAGGTGCTGGTGTATGGCCCGTTTGGTTACATCAAAAACCCTTACAACATCTTCGACGGAGTCATAGTGGTCATCAGGTAAGCAAGGCAAATTGACAAATTCATTTTTAAATGATGACACACTGCCATTTTGTTCTGTGTAAAATCTATAGGTCCTCACTCTTCATATCAGGGCCCGTATCCACAAAGCATCTCAGAGTAGGAGAGCTAATCTAGGATCAGGCCCCCACCTAGTATTCATTATGATCTAAAATGTGAAACTGATCTTAGGTCAGCACTCTGGACCCGGGTTTGTGTTACTGTATCTCCTTCCAATGAATGGTTGATCCTGTAGCTGACAGTGAATGTGCATCCTGTCTCTCTCCCCAGTGTATGGGAGATCGTGGGCCAGCAGGGCGGTGGTCTGTCTGTGTTGCGTACCTTCAGACTGATGCGCGTGTTGAAGCTGGTGCGCTTCATGCCTGCTCTGCAGAGGCAGCTGGTGGTGCTGATGAAGACCATGGACAACGTGGCCACCTTCTGTATGCTACTCATGCTCTTCATCTTCATCTTCAGGTAGCTATGGGCCTGCACAAACGTGGAATTAAAAGGGATTTGGATACAAGCTGAAACACATTTGTATAGAAATAAGGGTGGTAGCCTTTATCATCCTTGTCTTCAAGTTAGGATGGAAAGAACGAGGAGAGGAGTTAAAGGAGGAGGAGAGGAGGGAGAGAAGGATGAGGAGGAGACGAGGGAGAGAAGGAGGAGGAGAGGAGGGAGAGGAGAGGAGAGAGAAGAGTGGAGGATGGGGAGAGAGCGGCGAGAGAAGGATGAGGAGAGAAAGAGGGCGCGAGGAGGGAGAGAAGAAGTGAGTGGGGTAGAGCAACACTGTAGTCAGAGAGAAAGTAAAACATATTGCTAATGACTATTGGTCTAATGGAAAGTACTAAACAGTACTGGTCTAATGGAAAGTACCAAACAGTACTGGTCTAATGGAAAGTACTAAACAGTACTGGTCTAATGGAAAGTACCAAACAGTACTGGTCTAATGGAAAGTACCAAACAGTACTGGTCTAATGGAAAGTACTAAACAGTACTGGTCTAATGGAAAGTACTAAACAGTAATGGTCTAATGGAAAGTACTAAACAGTACTGGTCTAATGGAAAGTACCAAACAGTACTGGTCTAATGGAGAGTACTAAACGGTATTGGTCTAATGGAGAGTACTAAACAGTACTGGTCTAATGGAAAGTACCAAACAGTACTGGTCTAATGGAGAGCATTAAACAGTACTGGTCTAATGGAAAATCCCAAACAGTACTGGTCAAATGGAAAGTATCAAACAGTACTGGTCTAATGGAAAGTACTAAACAGTACTGGTCTAATGGAAAGTACCAAACAGTACTGGTCTAATGGAGAGTACTAAACGGTATTGGTCTAATGGAGAGTACTAAACAGTACTGGTCTAATGGAAAGTACCAAACAGTACTGGTCTAATGGAGAGCATTAAACAGTACTGGTCTAATGGAAAATCCCAAACAGTACTGGTCTAATGGAAAATCCCAAACAGTACTGGTCTAATGGAAAGTATCAAACAGTACTGGTCTAATGGAAAGTACCAAACAGTACTGGTCTAATGGAGAGCATTAAACAGTACTGGTCTAATGGAGAGTACCAAACAGTACTGGTCTAATGGAGAGCATTAAACAGTACTGGTCTAATGGAGAGCATTAAACAGTACTGGTCTAATGGAGAGCATTAAACAGTACTGGTCTAATGGAGAGTAGCAAACAGTACTGGTCTAATGGAGAGCATTAAACAGTACTGGTCTAATGTAGAGTACTAAACAGTACTGGTCTAATGGAGAGTACTAACGAATGTTCCACTTGAAACTGGAGGGAAGAACAGAACAAGTGAGGAATGAGAAAGACGGATAGAATGACAGGAACGAGTGGAGATACCCTCCTTTCATCAGCGTCCCTCGTTCAGCCTGGTTAGCCGCTGGTGCGCTTAGGGATATTAGAGAGGGAAATTAGACCTATAAATTAGTACCGTACAGCCTACACACACTCACACACACACACACACATATACATATATATATATATATATATATACACACAAACACGCACACACACATATATATCAAATCAAATTTATTTATATAGCCCTTCGTACATCAGCTGATATCTCAAAGTGCTGTACAGAAACCCAGCCTAAAACCCCAAACAGCAAGCAATGCAGCTGTAGAAGCACTGTGGCTAGGAAAAACTCCCTAGAAAGGTCAAAACCTAGTAAGAAACCTAGGGGGGAGCAGCAGCACGACCAGGTGGACTGGGGACAGCAAGGAGTCATCATGCCAGTTAGTCTTGAGGCATGGTCCTAGGGCTCAGGTCCTCCGAGAGAAAGAAAGAAAGAGAGAATTAGAGAGAGCATACTTAAATTCACACAGGACACCGGATAAGACAGGAGAAGTACTCCAGATATAACAAACTGACCCTAATCCCCCGACACATAAACTACTGCAGCATAAATACTGGAGGCTGAGACAGGAGGGGTCAGGAGACACTGTGGCCCCATCCGATGATACACCTGGACAGGGCCAAACAGGAAGGATATAACCCCACCCACTTTGCCAAAGCACAGCCCCCACACCACTACAGGGATATCTTCAACCATCAATTTACCATCCTGAGACAAGGCCGAGTATAGCCCACAAAGATCTCCGCCACGGAACAACCCAAGGGGGGGCGCCGACCCAGACAGGAAGATCACGTCAGTGACTCAACCCACTCAAGTGATGCACCCCTCCTAGGGACGGCATGAAAGAGCACCAGTGAGCCAGTGACTCAGCCCCTATAATAGGGTTAGAGGCAGAGAATCCCAGTGGAAAGAGGGGAACCGGCCAGGCAGAGACAGCAAGGGCGGTTCGTTGCTCCAGTGCCTTTCCGTTCACCTTCACACTCCTGGGCCAGAATACACTCAATCATATGACCCAATGAAGAGATGAGTCTTCACTAAAGACTTAAAGGTTGAGACAGAGTCTGTGTCTCTCACATGGGTAGGCAGACCATTCCATAAAAATGGAGCTCTATATGAGAAAGCCCTGCCTCCAGCTGTTTGCTTAGAAATTCTAGGGACAATTAGGAGGCCTGCGTTTTGTGACCGTAGCGTACGTGTAGGTATGTACGGCAGGACCAAATCGGAAAGATAGGTAGGAGCAAGGCCATGTAATGCTTTGTAGTTTAGCAGTAAAACCTTGAAATCAGCCCTTGCCTTAACAGGAAGCCAGTCTATGGAGGCTAGCACTGGAGTAATATGATCAAACTGTTTGGTTCTAGTCAGGATTCTAGCAGCCGTATTTAGCACTAACTGAAGTGTATTTAGTGCTTTATCCGGGTAGCCTGAAAGTAGAGCATTGCAGTAATCTAACCTAGAAGTAACAAAAGCATGGATTCATTTATCTGCATCATTTTTGGACAGAAAGTTTCTGATTTTTGCAATGTTACGTAGATGGAAAAAAGCTGTCCTTGAAACAGTCTTGATATGTTCGTCAAAAGAGAGATCAGGGTCCAGAGTAACGCGGAGGTCCTTCACAGTTTTATTTGAGACGACTGTACAACCATCAAGATTAATTGTCAGATTCAACAGAAGATCTCTTTGTTTATTGGGACCTAGAACAAGCATCTCTGTTTTGTCCGAGTTTAAAAGTAGAAAGTTTGCAGCCATCCACTTCCTTATGTCTGAATCACAGGCTTCTAGCGAGGGCAATTTTGGGGCTTCACCATGTTTCATTGAAATGTACAGCTGTGTGTCATCCGCATAGCAGTGAGAGTTAACATTATGTTTTCGAATGACATCCCCAAAAGGTAAAATATATAGTGAAAACAATAGTGGTCCTAAAACGGAACCTAGAGGAACACCGACATGTACAGTTGATTTGTCAGAGGACAAACTATTCACAGAGACAAACTGATATCTTTCCGACAGATAATATCTAAACCAGGCCAGAACTTGTCCGTGTAGACCAAGTTGGCTTTCCAATATCTCCAAAAGAATGTGGTGATCGATGGTATCAAAAGCAGCACTAAGGTCTAGGAGCACGAGGAGAGATGCAGAGCCTCGGTCTGATGCCATTAAAAGGTAATTTACCACCTTCACAAGTGCAGTCTCAGTGCTATGATGGGGTCTAAAACCAGACAAGCATCTCATATACATTGTTTGTCTTCAGGAAGGCAGTGAGTTGCCGCGCAACAGCTTTTTTTTTTGAGAGAGGAATGGAAGATTCGATATAGGCCAATAGTTTTTAAAATATTTTCTGGGTCAAGGTTTGGCTTTTTCAAAAGAGGCTTTATTCCTGCCACTTTTAATGAGTTTGGTACACATCCTGTGGATAGAGAGCTGTTTATGATGTTCAACATAGGAGGGCCAAGCACAGGAAGCAGCTCTTTCAGTAGTTCAGTTGGAATAGAGTCCAGTATGCAGCTTGAAGGTTTAGAGGCCATGATTATTTTCATCATTGTGACAGGAGATATAGTTCTAAAACACTTGAGTGTCTCTCCTGGCAGAGTTGTGCAGACTCAGGACAACTGAGCTTTGAAGGAATACACAGATTTAAAGAGGAGTCCGACATTTGCTTTCTAATGATCATGATCTTTTCCTCAAAGAAGTTCATGAATTTATTACTGCTGAAGTGAAAGCCATCCTCACTTGGGGAATGCTGCTTTTTAGTTAGCTTTGCGACTGTATCAAAAATAAATTTAGGATTGTTCTTATTTTCCTCAATTAAGTTGGAAAAATAGGATGATCGGGCAGCAGTGAGGGCTCTTCGATACTGCACGGTACTGTCTTTCCAAGCTAGTCGGAAGACTTCCAGTTTGGTGTGGCGCCATTTCCGTTCCAATTTTCTGGAAGCTTGCTTCAGAGCTCGGGTATTTTCTGTATACCAGGGAGCTAGTTTCTTATGACAAATGTTTTTAGTTTTTAGGGGTGCAAATGCATCTAGGGTATTGTGCAAGCTTAAATTGAGTTCCTCAGTTAGGTGGTTAACTGATTGTTGTCCTCTGATGTCCTTGGGTAGGCAGAGGGAGTCTGGAAGGGCATCAAGGAATCTTAGTGTTGTCTGTGAATTTATAGCACGAATTTTGATGCTCCTCGGTTGGGGTCTGAGCAGATTATTTGTTGCAATTGCAAACGTAATAAAATGGTGGTCCGATAGTCCAGGATTATGAGGAAAACATTAAGATCCACAACATTTATTCCATGGGACAAAACTAGGTCCAGCGTATGACTGGGACAGTGAGTAGGTCCATAGACATGTTGGACAAAACCCACAGAGTCAATAATGACTCCGAAAGCCTTTTGGAGTGGGTCTGTGGACTTTTCCATGTGAATATTAAAGTCACCAGAAACTACAAGCTTATCTGATATGACTTCAGGGAATTCAGGAAATTCAGGAATTCAGGGAACTCAATGAGGAACGCTGTATAGGAGGCCATACAGTAGCTATAAAAAGTGATTGAGTAGGCTGCATAGATTTCATGACTAGAAGCTCAAAAGACGAAAATATATTATTATTTTTTTTTGTCAATTTAAATTTGCTATCGTAAATGTTAGCAACACCTCCGCCTTTGCGGGATGCACGGGGGTTATGGTCACTAATGTAACAAGGAGGTGAGGCCTCATTTAATGTGTATATATATATATATATATATACACATACACACACACACACACACACACACAAACACACGCATATCCCACAGGGTCAGTTCTTTGCTATTCATAATCACACAACTATAGAACAACTGCAGACTGAAACAATGGGAGGTTGAATCTTTCCATCGTATTTTCTCATGACCCCCTTTCGCTGCCCTCTCTCAACCTCTCTGTCTCTTTCATAATGCACTTATTGACCATCATGTTCAGATGAGAGAAACAGGGAGGGAGGGAGTAAAGAGGTAAGGAAATAAGGAAGTAAGGGGCTTTATTGGCATGGGGAACATATGTTAACATTGCCAAAGCAAGTGAAATAGATAATTAACAAAAGTGAAATAAACAAATAAAAATGAACAGTAAACATTACACTCACAGAAGGACATTTCAAATGCCATATTATGTCTATATACAGTGTTGTAACAATGTGCAAATAGTTGAAGTACTATAGGGAAAATAAATAAACATTATTATGGGTTGTATTTACAATGCTGTTTGTTCTTCACTGGTTGCCCTTTTCTCTCTCTCTCTCTCTCTCTCTCTCTCTCTCTCTCTCTCTCTCTCTCTCTCTCTCTCTCTCTCTCTCTCTCTCTCTCTCTCTCTCTCTCTCTCTCTCTCTCTCTCTCTCTCTCTCTTTCTGTCTCTCTCTCTCTCTCTTCATCAGTATATTGGGCATGCATCTGTTTGGCTGTAAGTTTGGATCAGAGAGAGATGGAGACACTCTACCAGATAGGAAGAACTTTGACACTCTGCTCTGGGCCATCGTCACCGTGTTTCAGGTAAGATCTGTCTACCTCCCTCTCTCTCTCTCCTTCCCTCTCTCCCTCCCTTCCCTCTCTCTCTCCCTCGCTCCTTCCATCTCTCCCGCTTTCACTACAAAATCAAAGTCTGCCAGACATTTCCAAATCTCAAACTTGGCCAACTACCAAAATTAGTCCATTTGCCAAGCCATCTGTTTTATAGGTCCAACTACACACCAACTGCATGTGAACAATAAACAGCTGCTCTCTATTTGCACTATTCCTCTTAAATCCCTCCCTCCATCCCATACCTCCCTTCCTTCCTTCCTTCCTTCTTCACTCCATCTGTCCCTCCCTACCTCCCTACCTCCATCCCATACCTTCCTTCCTTCCTTCCTTATTCACTCCATCTGTCCCTCCCTCCCTCCCTCCCTCCATCCCTCCATCCCATACCTTCCTTCCTTCTTTCCTTCCTTCCTTCCTTCCTTCCTTCCTTCCTTCCTTCCTTCCTTCCTTCCTTCCTTCCTTCCTTCTTCACTCCACCTGTCCCTCCCTACCTCCCTACCTCCATCCCATACTTCCCTCCCTTCCTTCCTTCCTTCCTTCCTTTTTCCTCCTTCCATCCCTCCCTCGCTCTCTCTCTTTCTTTCTCTCTCCTCCCTCCCTCTCTCCAGATCCTAACTCAGGAGGACTGGAACAAGGTTCTCTATAATGGTATGGCCTCCACCACTCCTGTGGCCGCTCTCTACTTCATCGCCCTCATGACCTTTGGGAACTACGTCCTCTTCAACCTTCTGGTGGCCATTTTGGTCGAGGGCTTCCAGACTGAGGTGAACTAAGTAAACCAAATAACACACACAGGCACATAACGAGATGGGAACTAACACCTGGGCTGAGGGCTTGGACATTACATATTCTATTCATCCACCTTGACTCTCACCTCTAAATCTGTTCATCTCTAATTGTGTCACCTATTATTACTCTTCCTCACCTTCTCTCCTCCTCCTCCTCCTCCTCTTTCTGACACGTGCTCTTCATCAGTCTTTACTCTCTCTCCATCCCTCTCTCTTTTCCCAAATGAAAGGTTGTCATATTTAATGATTTTCCTTACGGTGATGTCATCCGTCATCAGGAAAAGATGCTTCCATCACAATGACATTCTTCTGCTCTCTCATCCTCCTTTTTACATTCTTCCTTTTTGTTATCCCTCCCTCCCTTCTGCTCTTCGCCCATTAAACAGAAGACAAATCTCTCGCTCTCTGCATAGCCGCGATTCTTCTCTGACAGAGAGAGCGAGAGAGGTTTAGTGAGGGAGGGAAAGAGAGGGAAACATAGGCTGGCAGAGAGAGAGAGACAGAGCAATCGAGAAACACAAAGAGATAGATAAGGAGACAGAGGAGGGATGAATGGGAGATGGGAGATAAATGTATGTCTTTGTTGACAGTCAGATAGCATAGTTCTCATCCTTACTGTAAGAGTGTGGCGTTTCAGCGCAGCTAGACATAGACTGTAATGGTTGTCTTGGAGGACAAAGTCGAAAAATGACATATCTCTTGTTTGGCTTCTGCTTGGTTTTAATTGAACATTCCAATTGAACATTCCATCTCTTGCTCGTTCATCTGTCTCTATCCCTCTCTCGTTCTGTCTGTCTCTCTCTTTCTCTCTCTCTGACTTGTGATAGCACCTGTGCTTTGATCTCTTGTGGTCTTAGTTAGAACAGCTGAGAGAAGAGGAGAAGGGAGGAAAAAAGTATAGACAGGATAGAGGAGCAGACATACTCATATTTAAAAGACGGATTGATTGGTCTGCTTTCTAGGTCAGTTATCTGGATGACATGGTGTTCAGAATAACACTGTCATGTCCAACATCTCCTTTATGAGCCCTCAATACCACCTGGCATCATTCAGGTCAGTTAGGAATGAATCGGGTATTATTTAAAGCCAGAGAGAAGTGACTGTGGCTATGGAATAAACACAGCTCTTAGCTGAACCATTTATGGACAACACATGGCAGCTGTAAAAGTTACCATTACTTTTTATGTTACGTCTGTAGCAAGTCTTGTTTTTAAGTACCCTTGTAGCGAATTAACCTTTCAAGTATATTGAACAGTAAACTCCAGCACACCGAACATACTGTACCTCTCTGGTCAGACTGAATGGAATGGATTCATCTTAACCCTGACTCATCAGACCAGCTGTCATAGATAGTCCTCACCTGGCAGACATAGAGAGAGAGACATACAGACAGAGACAGAGAGAGAGACAAGGACTAGAGAGAGAGAGACATACAGACAGAAACAGAGAGGGAGGGACTGGAGAGAGGGGGAGGGAGAGAGCGAGACAAGGACTAGAGAGAGAGAGACATACAGACAGAGACAGAGAGGGAGGGACTGGAGAGAGGGGGAGGGAGAGAGCAAGACAATGACTAGAGAGAGAGAGAAAGCAAAAGAGAGAGAGAGGCCATGAGCAGATGAGCTCTCACATTTTTCAGGATGTTTTTACATGAAGGTAGGTTTAGAGTTAGATGAACTTGGATTTTTCGGCTCCAAACCTATAACCTGTTTTTGGACAAAATTACCTGGAAGGATTCCTACTACCAAAGATTCTTATTTCCAAGCACAAAATAATTGTCCACCTCAACAACAGCCCCGCAACCAGATCCGGAGAGCTGGAGGTGGAGAGAGACGTATCTGCACTCTGGACTGTGGTGAGAGAACATCAACAGGAGAGAGAGCAGGAGATGAACAGAGCACTAGAGGAGAGGATCAGACTGCTGGAGGAGATGGAGAGTGGGATGGCGTGGGACAGAAAACCACCCATTAGATAGCTGGTCACCCCCGCAGAGGAGTCAGCAGAACAGCCCACCCCAGACCCTGACCATAGCCTCGACATCACACCAGGACATACAAATGAAAAACCCCAAGCCCAGGAGATCCCACTGCCTCTGACCCCCCCGGACCTACACATAGAGGACCCACGCCGAGAGGACCTACACATAGAGGAACCACGCCAAGAGGACCTACACATAGAGGACCCACGTCGAGAGGACCTACACATAGAGGACCCACGCCGAGAGGACCTACACATAGAGGACCCACGCCGAGAGGACCTACACATAGAGGACCCACGCCGAGAGGACCTACACATGGATGACCCACGCCGAGAGGACCGACACAAAGAGGACCCACGCCGAGAGGACCTACACATAGAGGACCCACGCCGAGAGGACCTACACATAGAGGACCCACGCCGAGAGGACCTACACATAAAGGACCCACGCCGAGAGGACCTACACATAGAGGACCCACGCCGAGAGGACCTACACATAGAGGACCCATGCCGAGAGGACCCACACCCCATTTAGGCACCATGAGATCAGACCTATGCCCCTCCTGCCCATGCCCCCTCACTCCCGCAAAGAGGTCCTCAACATGAAAGTCACACATACGCCCAGGCCATGAGCAGACAAACAGGCCCAACCACCCCTCTTACACTAGCCCAAGCCAATGGTATGTACCAGATGCTCAGCAGGCTCTGCTCACACTTACTGGCCTAAGGCCAAACCACACGACTAAAAACACTGGTCACTTTATGGAACACTAAGCCTTCACTATCTCATCTTGAAATATCCAAGGCCTGAGGTCATCTGCCTTTGGCCTAAACAGCAGGAACTTGGACTTCATCAAAGAAATCGGAAATACAGACATTGTCATCATACAAGAAACATGGTATAGAGGAGATGGACGCACTGGTTTCTCTTTAGGTTACAGAGAGCTGGTAGTCCCTTCCACCAAACTACCAGGTGGAAAAACAGGAAAGGGAATCAGGGGTATGCTAATTTGGTATAGATCAGACCTACAGTTGAAGTCGGAAGTTTACATAAACTTAGGTCAGTCATTAAAACTAGTTTTTCAACCACTCCACACATTTCTTGTTAACAAACTATCGTTTTGGCAAGTCGGTTAGGACATCTACTTTGTGCATGACACAAGTAATTTTTCCAACAATTGTTTACAGACAGTTTATTTCACTTATAATTCACTGTATCACAATTCCAGTTGGTCAGAAGTTTATATACACTAGGTTGACTGTACCTGAGTTTGGAAAATTCCAGAAAATGAAGTCATGGCTTTAGAAGCTTCTGATAGGGTAATTGACATCATTTGAGTGAATTGGAGGCGTACCTATGGATTTATTTCAAGACCTACCTTCAAACTCAGTGCCTCTTTGCTTGACATCATGGGAAAATCAAAAGAAATCAGCCAAGACCTCAGAAGAAAACGTCTGGTTCAACCTTGGGAGCAATTTCCAAACTCCAGAAGGCACCACGTTCATCTGTACAAACAACAGTATGCAAGTATAAACACCATGGCACCACACAGCCGTCATACTGCTCAGGAAGGAGATGCGTTCTGTTACTTGGAGATGAACGTACTTGTGACCTTGTGATGATACTGGAGGAAACAGGAACAAAAGTATTTATATCCACAGTAAAACAAGTCCTATATCGACATAACCTGAAAGGCCACTAGGCAAGGAAGAAGCCACTGCTCCAAAACCACCATAAAAAAGCTAGACTACGGTTTGCAACTGCACATGGGCACAAAGATCGTACTTGGAAAAATGTCCTCTGGTCATAATGACCATCAATATGTTTTGAGAAAAAAGGGGGAGGCTTGCAATCCGAGCAACACCATCCCAACTGCAAAGAACGGGGGTGGCAGCATCATGTTGTGGGGGTGCTTTGCTGCAAGAGGGACTGGTGCACTTCACAAAATAGATGGCTTCATGAGGATGGAAAATTATGTGGATATATTGAAGCAACATCTCAAGACATCAATCATGAAGTTAAAGCTTGGTCGGTCGGCAATGGGTCTTCCAAATGGACAATGACTTACAAAGTTGTGGCAAAATGGCTTAAAGACACAAAGTCAAGGTATTGGCAGTGGCCATCACAAATCCCTGACCTCAATCCTATAGAAAATGTGTGTGCAGAACTGAAAAGGTGTGAGCAAGTAGGCCTTACAATCCTGACTCAGTTACACGTGCTCTGTCAGGAAGAATGGGCCAAAATTCACCCAACTTTTTGTGGGGACCTTGTCAACTTATTGTGGGAAGCTTGTGGAAGGCTACCCGAAATGTTTGACCCAAGTTAAACAATTTAAAGGCAATGCTATCAAAAACTAATTGAGTTTGTAAACTTCTGACCCACTGGGAATATGATGAATGAAAAAAAAGCTGAAATAAATCGTTCTCTCTGACATTTCACATTCTTAAAATAAAGTGGTGATCCTAACTGACCTAAAACAGGGAATTTTTACTAGGATTAAATGTCAGGAATTGTGAAAAACTGAATTTAAGTGTATTTGCGCTAAGGTGTACAGTGGGGCAAAAAAAGTAATTAGTCAGCCACCGATTGTGCTAGTTCTCCCACTTAAAAATATGAGAGAGGCCTGTAATTTTCATATTAGGTACACTTCAACTATGACAGACAAAATGAGAAAACAAAATCTAGAAAATCACATTGTAGGATTTTTAATGAATTTATTTGCAAATGATGGTGGAAAGTCAAAAAAGTTCCATTAAAGTTCGTAGAAACATGTCAATCGATATATATAAACAATCTTTAGGATGTTTTTATCATAAATTCCGTTGTCATTAGAAAGGAAAGGGGGCGGAATAAACAACTCATAGCTTTCAGCTGAGCCACTTACTGTGAGTGGTCTTATTCTCTCCCCTTTCACAATAGAAGACTGAAACAACTATCTAAAGACTGTTTGACATCTAGTGGAAGCAATCACTTGAACAACTACAAATCTCAGATTTCCCACCACCTGGTTGAATTTTTCTCAGGTTTTCGCCTGCCATATGAGTCCTGTTATACTCACAGACATAATTGTAACAGTTTCAGAATCTTCAGAGGGTTTTCTATTCAAATATACCAATAATTTGCATATCCTAGCGTCTGGGCTTGAGTAGCAGGCAATTTACTCTGGGCATGCTTTTCATCCGGACGTGAAAATACTGCCCCCTAGCCCAAAGAGGTTATTAAGAAATGCTATAGAAGGAAGGAAGGTAGTGTGGAAATCTACCATGAAACAATTAGGCAACAAATTCAATCCCTTTTAGACAACTTCCTGGACAAAACATTCCACTGTAATAGTGAAGGTGTAAACTTGCCAGTAGAAAACCTAAACACTATATTTGACCTCTCAGCTTCCTTGTCAAATCTAAAATGTTCTAACAGAAATCCGAAGAAAATGAACGACAATGACAAATGGTTTGATGAAGAATGCAAAAACCTAAGAAAGAAATTAAGAAACCTGTCTGACCAAAACATAGAGACCCAGAAAACCCGAGCCTTCACTATGGTGAATCACTAACACAATACAGAAATACACTCTGGAAAACAAAGGAACAGTACGTCATAAATCAGCTCAATGTAATTGAAGAATCCATAGACTCTAAACACTTCTGGAAAAATTGGAAAACACTAAACAAACAACAAACCAAACAGTTATCTATCCAAATTAAGATGTATGGGTAAACCACTTCTCCAATCTTGTTGGCCCTATAACTAAGAACAAACACAAAATCATATACATGATCAAATGCAAATCTTAGAATAAACTATTAAAGTCTACCAGAACCCACTGGACAATTTTAACGAGTGTGCTGAGTGTCGGGAAGCAAGTGAGGGGAGTAAGTGTTTTAATAAATAAACAAAACAATAAACACCAATATTTGGAACCAAGGACTGATCACCCTAATCCACAAAAGTGGAGACAAATTTGAACCCACAAACTATCGTGGGATATGTGTCAACAGCAACCTTGGGACAATCATCTGCATTATCATTAACAGCAGACAAGTTCATTTCCTCAGTGAAAACAATGTACTGAGCAAATGTCAAATTTCCTTTTATCAAATTAACGTACAACAGACCACATATTCACCCTGCGCAGCCTAATTGACAAACAAACAAACTAAAACAATGGCAAAATCTTCTCATGATTTGTTGATTTCAAAAAAGCCTTAGACTCAATTTGGAATGAGGGTCTGCTATACAAAATTATGTAAAGTGGTGTTGGGGGAAAAACATACAACATCATAAAATCTATGTACACAAACAACAAATGTGTGTTTAACATTGACAAAAAACACACATTTCTTTCCACAGGTCCATGGGGTGAGACAGGGATGAAGCTTAAGCCCCACCCTCTTCAACATATATATCAATGAATAGGAGAGGGCACTAGAACAGTCTGCAACACCCAGCCTCACCCTACTAGAATCTGAAGTCAAATGTCTACTGTTTGCTGAGGATCTGGTGTTTCTGTCCCCAAACAAGGAGGGCCCACAGCAGCACCTAGATCTTCTGCACAGATTCTATCAAACCTGGGCCCTGACAGTAAATCTCAGTAAGACAAAAATAATGGTGTTCCAGAAATGGTCCAGTTGCCAGGCCCATGAATACACATTCCATCTAGACACCGTTACCCTAGAGCACGTAAATATCTATACATACATCGGCCTAAACTTCAGCGCCATAGTTAACTTCCACAAAGCCCTGAACGATCTGAGAGAAGGCAATAAGGGCATTCTATGCCATCAAAAGGACCATAACATTTGACATACCAATTAGGAACTGGCTAAAAATACTTGAATCAGTAATAGAACCCATTGCCTTTTATGGATGTGGGGTCTGGGTTCCGCTCACCAACCGGGAATTCACAAAATGGGACGAACACCAAATTGAGACTCTGCATGCAGAATTCTGCAAAAAGGTCCTTTGTGTACAACGTAAAATACCAAATAATGCATGCAGAGCAGGATTGGTCCGATGCCCGCAAATGATCAAAATCCAGAAAAGAGCCGTTAAATTCTGCAACCACCTAAAAGGACCTGATTCCCAAACCTTCCATTACAAAGCCATCACCTACAGAGAGATGAACCTGTAGAAGAGTCCCTTAAGCAAGCTGGTCTTGAGGCTCTGTTCACAAACATAAACAGACCCCACAGAGCCCCATGACAGCAACACAATTAGACCCAACCAAATCATGATGAAACAAAAAGATAATTACTTGATACATTGGAAAGAAATAACAAAATAAATGTGCAAACTAGAATGCTATTTGCCCCTAAACGGAGAGTACACAGTGGCAGAATACCTGACCACTGTGACCAAATTAAGAAAATCTTTGACTATGTTCAGACTCAGTGAGCATTGCCTTGCTGTAGGCAGACATGGCTCTCAAGAGAAGACAGGCTATGTGCACACTGCCCACAAAATGAGGTGGAAACTGAGCTGCACTTCCTAACCTCCTGCCCAATATATGCCCATACTAGAGACATATATTTCCTTCAGATTAGACAGATCCACAAACAATTCGAAAACAAACCCAAACCCAATAAACTCCCATATCTACTGGGTGAAATACCACAGTGTGCCATCACTGCAGCACGATGTGTGACCTGTTGCCACAAGAAAAGGGCAACCAGTGAAGAACAAACACAATTGTAAATACAGCCCATATTTAAGTTTATTTTCCATTTTGTAATTTAAATACTTGCACATCATAACATCATTGTCTTTCATCTTTTGGAGGTTTTGTGTAATATTTACTCTACATTTTTTATTGTTTAATTCACTTTAGTTTATTATCTATTTCACTTGCTTTGGCAATGTTAACATGTGTTTCCCATGCCAATAAAGCCCTTTGAATTTAATTGAATTGAATTGAGAAGGAGAGACTAGGGAGAGGGAGAGGGAGAGGGAGAGGGAGAGACTAGGGAGTGGGAGGGAGAGGCAGAGGGAGAGGGAGAGGGAGAGGGAGAGACTAGGGAGTGGGAGGGAGAGAGATGGAGAGGGAGAGGGAGAGACTAGGGAGTGGGAGGGAGAGAGAGGGAGAGGGAGAGGGAGAGGAGAGGGAGAGGGAGAGACCAGGGAGTGGGAGGGAAGGAGAGGGAGAGGGAGAGGGAGAGGGAGAGACTAGGGAGTGGGAGGGAGAGGCAGAGGGAGAGGGAGAGGGAGAGACTAGGGAGTGGGAGTGAGAGAGAGGGAGAGGGAGAGGGAGAGACTAGGGAGTGGGAGGGAGAGAGAGGGAGAGGGAGAGGGAGAGGAGAGGGAGAGGGAGAGACCAGGGAGTGGGAGGGAGAGGGAGAGGGAGAGGGAGAGGGAGAGACTAGGGAGTGGGAGGGAGGGAGAGGGAGAGGGAGAGGGAGAGGGAGAGGGAGAGGGAGAGGGAGAGAGAGACAGAGAAAAAAGCGAGACAGATAGAGAGGGTGATCTAGAGAGAGTGTACAGCGATGTCAGCCAGTGATTGCTGAGCTCATAGATTTATAGATAATGTGAGAGGTCTCTGGCCTTTGACAAACCAGTCAGGATGACTACTAAAGACCTGGCACACATCTAGATTGAGATGTATTATTAGCTCACCAAGATAAACTCCACTTTACCACACACAGAGACAGACAGACAGACAGACACCGTCTCCCCAATCTTGAGCCCTGATGTTGAAAATGTTTTTAAGCTAAGTTAGCCTAGACTTCCCCTCCTCCTCTCTTCCTCTCCTCTCTTCTTCTCTCTACTTCTCCTCTCTTCCTCTCCTCCTCTCTTCCCCTCCTCTCTTCCTCTCCTCCTCTCTTCCCCTCCTCACTTACCCCCTCCTCTCCTTCTCTTTTCCTCTCCTTCTCCTCTCCTCTTCCTCTCATCCTCATCTCCTTCTCCTCTTGTCTTCCCCCCTCTTCTCCTCTTCTCCTCATCTGGTTCTTTCCTCCTGTCCTCACAATTAATTTGAAAGCTGTTTGCTCAATTCCTTCACAATTGTTTTCTAACATCCTTCTCACAGTTTATTTTTAATCGGCCGAACTTTACAGTGAGTCAGGGTTGCTAGGTAACGACAGGTTGAATGACGTGAGTTGGGATGAGAGATGTTTGGTTCTGGGGCCATGCCCTGGTATACACACACACACGCGCACACACACATACACACTACACAGTATACTGTACTGTACTGACTGACGCCTGATGCTGTGCTGTGATGCTGTGTACTGATGCTGTGTACCCTCCACCTATGACTGATAACTGACTTACGGTATAACTTGTGAAGTTATAACTCATGCCTGAAATGCGTATGATTGGCCCAAAGACATTATGCTATCACATTGAGCTGTGTTGCTGTGTGTTATTGCAACTTGGCTGCATTCTGCTATGATTGGCGGTTGAGCATCTCTTCTGTGTATACTGAAAGGATTTATATTCTGTGCATCTTTAGCATGATACAGAATATATACATTATATATCTGCCTGGTCAACTTAGTTATCTTTCTGCTTTGTTTGCTGCTATGGTGCCTCTCCTCTCTATTCACCCTTCCTTTCTTATTTTCCTTTCTCTCACTTTTACTCATTCTCTCTCTTTATCTCTCTCTTTCTATGTTCCTCTCTCTCACACCTTTTCTCTCTCCCTCACTTTCTCTCTCCATTTCTCCTTCTCTCTACCCCCCTCTCTCTCTATCTGTCTTCCCCTCCTTCTCTTCTTGCGGTAAAACATCACACACTTCCACTGTAGGAAGTGCCCACGAGAGAGGACTTGCATGTCCAGTTGAGCCTAGATCAACTGCCTCTAGGCTCAAGGGTATGTACTGCAATGTGCTCCCACCTCTTCACACACTCTCTCTCTCTCCCCTCTCTCTCTCTATCTCTCTCCCCCTCTCTCTCCCCCTCTCTCCCTCTCAGGCTCCCCCTGTCTCGCTACCCTCCACAACCCCGCTGCACGATGCCACGGCTGTTGAGACTAATCAGGTTGACAGTGTGTGTGTTCAACGTGTGTGTGTGTGTTCAACGTGTGTGTGTGTTCAACGTGTGTGTGTTCAACGTGTGTGTGTGTGTTCAACGTGTGTGTGTTCAACGTGTGTGTGTGTGTTCAACGTGTGTGTGTGTGTGTTCAACGTGTGTGTGTTCAACATGTGTGTGTGTTCAACGTGTGTGTGTTCAACATGTGTGTGTGTTCAGTTATTGTGTGTGTTCACTGTCTTAACTGTAGTGTCAGACGGTTGATCAGTAGTTGGTTGTTTTTATGTTGGAAAGCAGATCCTCACAGATGTCTCTCTCTTCAGGTCCATTGGGTTCCTTCCATTAGCGGAGCAAACAAATAAACGCACTAGAAACATGGCCCATAGTAGCCATAGTAGCCAAACTAAAGCCATAGTAGCCAAACGAAAGCTAAAGCACTACAGAAGAAATGCCCCTAAAGCCTCTCTGTTTATGGACGATAAAGAGACAGTCATTTAGAGCCAACGGAACAGCTTTAGAATAACAGGGATACAGTTAACCCTGGGAGAGGGATTTAAAGGGGAGTCTGCTCTGTGTGGTCTGCTGTGGTTAACCCTGGGAGAGGGATTTAAAGGGGAGTCTGCTCTGTGTGGTCTGCTGTGATTAACCCTGGGAGAGGGATTTAAAGGGGAGTCTGCTCTGTGTGGTCTGCTGTGGTTAACCCTGGGAGAGGGATTTAAAGGGGAGTCTGCTCTGTGTGGTCTGCTGTGGTTATCCCTGTAGTTATCCCCCCCTCTCTCAGTGTGTGGATGTGCCTGCCCTGTCCTGTGCAGTCCCTGTATTTCTATCTGTTTATGAGTAACGGAGGTGGTTCGGTGAACATGACGATTTGCATTAGCACCCAGCGCTAATGCCTTGGCTTTAGCGCAGTGGGCTAACACAGTCTCGAGTCAGGCAGGCAGCTGATCGAAACCTGGTTGTCACATCTGCGTCTGAGGCCATCGAAGCAGCGGTGCGACACTACTAGAGATCGTTAGAGACGTTGTCAGTGACTCCATCTACATTACATTACATTACTACATACACACTCCCCCATCCAAAGCCCATGCACTCATTTCTCCATTCACGCCTTCAGAGTGGCCTGATTGAGATTGTCTTGTGAGAAATGTATTGTTTTCTATCAGGCAATATTGGCATCAGTCCCTCCCTCCAGAGCCAGGTTTGTGGTCAGGCTGTGCTGTGGCTCCCTCCCTCCCTCCCTCCCTCCCTCCCTCCCTCCCTCCCTCCCTCCCTCCCTCCCTCCCTCTCCCTACTGTCTGCCTAAATTGTCCTGTCGTTTGTAAACAACCTCTTCTCTTTCGCTGCTCCTGATCGACTCCCAGTAGAATAGTGTTCCTGCTCCTTGTTCCTTCTTCTTGTGGTTTTCAAATAAAATGTCCTCCTTGGAACAGCTATTGATAGTGAAGCTACAGTGTGTTAATAAATGTCTTGTTAAAATAATACAGATGAATGATCAGATCAACCAAAGGACAACAACTTAGCTCGGTCAAAATCCATAAATATACTATTAATTCATGCATTAATTCATGAATTCATTCATTTTGTTCATTAGTAAATGAGTACATTCCGTTTCAGATTTAAAATGTGTCCGGCTGTGAACAGCGACATGAGGATCATCAGCCGGAATGACTGTCAGCCTGTGCAGGCTGCTGCTACTGTGACAGACTGGTCAATAGTAGACAGAGTAGAAGCAGAGCAGAGCTTCGTTCGGTTCTAACAGTCATTTTTATCTCTTATCACATCACTGGAGCCTGGAACATTCCGAGTATCAGACGCACTGCCATCTCAGACAACACAGACCTGCCAAGTAGGCAGCAACCAGCCCTAAACCATAAGGTCTGAGCCCCATTTGTGATCAGTAATCTGAAATGAGTTTCAGCTCTCTGCCTGCCCTAGGTGAGCTGACTACTTATCTTATGGATAGGCAGCTTAGGGTTGAACCTTACCCTGTATCTCAAAATGGCCACTTCATGGTCAAACACTGACAGTCATCTTACAGGTTCAACCTCATTCCTCTTCCCCAGAAAGGTGATATGGGAGTCAGGCTGGCCCCGGGGTCACGGACATGGTCCCAGCCATGGTCCTGGCTGCATCCACATAGGAGGCCCCAGCTAGGGTCCCTTCCATACAGGCCTTACTGGGCTGTCCCTCTCTCTACAGTGGTCTCAGGGGTCCGGGGGACTCAGCTGGGCCCCTGGCCTAGTGTTGGGCCCACCGTGAGTACCACACACATCTCATGCACACATATACAGAGCAACACATACACCCAGGCACTATGTGCAACATTGGAGGAATGGAGCTGAACCCTCCTCCCTTTCCCTCTGAGTCTGGGTACCCACAATGCTATGCGTGCCCACCATGAGTTGTTAGAAGTGTACTCCAGCCCAAACCACAAAGTAGACCCTCCACCCCCCGGGCCTACTCAGTTGCCAATAGGGAGGGGAGGAGTCTGGGCACCCACAATGCTTTGCGTGCCCACCATGAGTTGTTAGAAGTGTACTCCAGCCCAAATCACTAAATAGACCCCCCCCCCCCCCCCCCCCACAATGCTTTGTGCTGAGGCTCTGATGAGCTTGTCCTGTCACATCTCTTTTTACTAATTAGTGTGTTTGTTGTTCACTGAGATAAAAGTATAATATAATCTGTGTTCAGTTCAGCTTGTTGTTTGTTGCATATTCTGACCTGCACTGTTTTCCTGTTGTGATTTTAGCTGTCTGTAGCTTAGTCCTCTGTGTTGGTGATGTGTGTTTTGTAGACGTTGCAATTCTCCCGTTGGTTTCTACTGTTCACCACCTATTTGCTGCTGACGACTCTCCTCAACCACACAATGTAACAACAAGCATTAAACTGCTGATTTGAAAACCAATGGGAGACATTGCAGCTAGATCCTCTATCCTTCGTCTGAATGGTCAGCACTGTTTTCACCCTGCTAGTGTACGTCCTATCCTCTCTCTGAGTCATAGGTTTAGGGGTTTAGGCCTAGAGCTGATTGGCTGCAGGTATAGTCCTAGGGCTGATTGGCTGGCTAGTTCATTACCGCCCATCTCTCCTAAACGGTTCAGGAAATCAGGTCTGATAGGTTTACACACGCAAGGTGCACGCACACACACACGCAAGGAACACACTCACACGTGGACAAGGAACACACTCACATGCACCTCGAGGTGAAGAAAGCCATTTGTTGATGAGAGAAATTTAGATTTCCATATTTAGGCACCCCACCCACTGTGAATATATTAATAACTACTGCATATCATTGCTACAGAAACCACACCCACTGTGAATATATTAATAACTACTGCATATAACTGCTAAAGAAAAAAACACACCCACTGTGAATATATTAATAACTACTGCATATAACTGCTAAAGAAAAAAACACACCCACTGTGAATATATTAATAACTACTGCATATCACTGCTATAGAAACCACAACAACTGTGAATTTATTAACTACTACTGCATATCACTGCTATAGAAACCACGCCCACTGTGAATATATTAATAACTACTGCATATCACTGCTATAGAAACCACACCTACTGTGAATATATTAACTACTACTGCATATCACTGCTATAGAAACCGCGCCCACTGTGAATATATTAATAACTACGGAATATCACTGCTACAGAAACCACACCCACTGGGAATGTATTAACTACTACTGCATATCACTGCTATAGAAACCACACCCACTGTGAATATATTAACTACTACTGCATATCACTGCTATAGAAACCACACCCACTGTGAATATATTAATAACTACGGCATATCACTGCTATAGAAACCACAACAACTGTGAATTTATTAACTACTACTGCATATCACTGCTATAGAAACCACACCTACTGTGAATATATTAATAACTACTGCATATCACTGCTATAGAAACCACACCCACTGTGAATATATTAACTACTACTGCATATCACTGCTATAGAAACCACACCCACTGTGAATATATTAACTACTACTGCATATCACTGCTATAGAAACCACACCCACTTTGAATTTATTAACTACTACTGCATATCACTGCTATAGAAACCACACCCACTGTGAATATATTAATAACTACGGCATATCACTGCTATAGAAACCACACCCACTGTGAATATATTAACTACTACTGCATATCACTGCTATAGAAACCACACCCACTGTGAATATATTAATAACTACGGCATATCACTGCTATAGAAACCACAACAACTGTGAATTTATTAACTACTACTGCATATCACTGCTATAGAAACCACACCCACTGTGAATATATTAACTACTACTGCATATCACTGCTATAGATTAGATACTGGCCGTAGAGATGGAGAGAGAAAAGGGGAGAGGGAAAACAGAAGGGTGTTCAAGAGAAGAACATGTTTTACTGTAAATGTAGGAAGAACAAGAGAGAGAGAGAGGACAAGGAGGGAACAAAACAGGGAACAAACCGTTCTGCCGTTCTGACAAACTCATTGGGTGGATGATTTGTATTAGAAGTTTGTGTGTGTGTGTTCTCTCCCGTCTGTGCATCAGAACACACTGAAGCTCTGTAGAATGAATGTGTTTACGGGGCTTAGATCGGCATGGGGTTGACTCGTCATACCCAACCCTGACGGTTAGAACCCTGATGGGTAGAAATAGCTCTGTTTATCTTCACAGAGTGATCCCCCCCATCCCCCTCTATCACAGGAAAGCAGTCTGAAACCGACAATCTGTCCACTATCATATGATAACTCATATTACGGTATCTTCTCTAACGGTGCCGGTGCCCTACGTAACAGGAAATATGAGATATTCAATTTGGACGGTCAATTTGGACCTTCAATTTGGAAGGTCAATTTGGAGATGCATTTTGATCCTTATGAAGTTGTGTGAGAGTCTATGTGTCGTTGTCTGTGTGTAGCCTACGTGCTTGGATGTGTGCACATAAGTGTGGGTGTGTTCATACATGTATAGGTGTTCCTGTGTGCGCTGTGTGTTTCAGTGTGGTCTAAGACAACATGTTATCTACTGCCCCTGCATGTTAGCTAACACATTGTTTTGCCAGAGCTGCCGTCCATCAATGTCTCTCCCTCCTTCTCTAGCCTCTGCCCTCTTGACCTGTTGACCTGTGAACTCTCCAGCCGTCCTGGCTACTGGGAGAAGTTGCCCTTAGACACAGATCTAGGATCAGCTCATCCTTCCTATACACAAACGATTAGCATTAGGGGATGAAGACAAAACTGACCGAAGATCAGTGTGTCGAGGCAGCTTCATCATTCTCTGTCTGGCTTCCATACTGGCTATTACAGCCTGCTCCCTGACTCGCCTTTTGAGAAAATAACCATATACTGTCTTCTATTTGTGTGTGTGTGTTTGAGTGTGTGTGTGTGTGCATGTGTTTGTGCGTGTGTTGTGTTGTGTGTGTGTGTGTGTGTGTGTGTGTGTGTGTGTGTGTGTGTGTGTTTGTTGTGTGTGTGTGTGTGTGTAGGGAGAAGACTCCAAGTCAGTGTCAGAGGCTGATTTATCATCGAGGAGTATGGAGGACATGAACGGCAGTGGAAAGGATGCGTCTGGCTCCCCGGGTGAGACACACACACACACACACACACACACACACACACACACACACACACGCACATGCACACACAAATTACATTTATTGCACTTCTACACTGTAAAAGTAGAAAGTCTCAAAACACCATGTTTGTGTAATGAAACCATGGAAAGTAGTGCAGCTAGTGAGATCTTGTATTTGGATGAATGTATGTTTTATGACAGGGAGAACGGATTACATGCTCTGTAAAAGGCAGCATCAAAACACAAACACTGTGTGTTTAGAAATGCAAATGGTTCGTAGCCTAACTATTGGTTGATGATAAGTGACTAGGAACAATATATATATATTTTTGCAATTCCACCTTTATTTAGATTAGAAACAGGTCCATGGACCTAACAAATTCTTATTTACAATGACGGCCTACACCGGCCATACCTGGACTACGCTGGGACCATTGTGCACCGCCATATGTGACTCCCAATCATGGCTGATTGTGATACAGCCTGGATTTGAACCAGGGTGTATGTAGTGATGCTTCTAGCACTAAGATGCGGTACCCTAGGCCGCTGCGCCACTCAGGAACCCTACTAGACAGGATTCAAAACATAATAATAGTTTTTAGAAGCATTAGAGAGAGGATATTACACCTAAAGAGAAGGGACCTAATTCTGCACTAGACAGGATTCAAAACATAATAACGGTGTTTAGAAGCATTAGAGAGAGGATATTACACCTAAAGAGAAGGGACCTAATTCTGAACTAGACAGGATTCAAAACATAATAATGGTGTTTAGAAGCATTAGAGAGAGGAAACGACACCAAACGAGAATGGACCTAATTCTGCACTAGACAGGATTCAAAACATCATAATAGTGTTTTCAATATGTTTTTGTTAGCGCTCCCTGTCTCTGGCAAAGTGTTGCATAAAACTGGATTAAGTGGTGTTACGTCACACCATGTAATGTTTCAGAACATCTCAGCATGAGGTGTTTTACTACTCCAGCAAAGGGAAGGTTTGATCTCGTTGAAGTTGGTGGCAGCTCAGTTGCCAGTCGTTTGGCTGTGACAAAGCACTACTTTTTCACAGCGAACACATAACAGAACAATGAATTGCGTATTTACATTTAGCTGTAATTTCTTTGTTTCCAGAGAATATACATAAATATTTACTCACGTATTGAAGCACAGAAGTATAATAAACTAATTAGAATGAAATGAAATAAAACCACTACAGATTCCAGAGTATATATATGTAGACGCAATTGGGCTTTTATGAAAATATTCCATTATGATGAAAATCTTCTTCGTAGCTGTATAAATGTGTCCCACATTGGATGGGCATGCATTTTTCTCACACACACACGTGCACGTGCACACGCACGCACACACACACACACACACACACACACACACACACACACACACACACACACACACACACACACACACACACACACACACACACACACACACACACACACAGAGAGAGCGGAATCAAATCACACAGCGACATTCTGCTACAGCTAAAAGACATCAATTATTCCTGATGCTGTATCTACAGAGTACAGAAGAGAACAACTCCCCAACGCTACGACAACTTTAAACTACTTCAGCTTAACTCATGTAGAGGTTAGAAGAGCTGTTTAAGCACAGTGACTGGAGGGAGGGAGGTAGGGAGGGAGACACAATTGGGGAGCGAGAGATGGGACAGGGTGAAGCTGAGAGAGAGAGGAGGAGTGGGCAAGAGGAAGACCTTGAGGGAGGAAGGCAGAAGTTTAAAGACGCACACCAACTGAGATGAAAGATGCATTCGTCTTCTCTGTGTCATGCATTCATCTGGCTGTTGAAAATAATATTCCCCCATGCACACATCTTGTCAGATTAGAGAAATATTGATGTGGTAAACAGTTCCTCCTTCTCACATTAGAGATAATCTTATGACTGGGTCTCCCCCACCATTCTCTATCCTTCCAATGTTCCCCCTTTCACTGACCCTTTTTTCTCTACCTTCTCTCTCTCTCTCTTTTTGTCCATCCTCGTTTCACCTTTACTCATTTCCTTCCCTCGTGCCACCTCTCCCGCCTTCCTCTCTCTCTCCTCCCTTTCTCCCCCTCCCTCTTCTCCCCCTCCCTCTCCCCACCAGTAGTCCCTATAAACGGTCATGTTGACCTGAAGACCAGTCTGACCCCTCCTCTGATCACCCACACTGCTGCCACCCCCATGCCCATTCCCAAGCTGCCTGCCGTGGTTGACCCTGCTCTGGGCTATGAGTCCCAACGCGGCAGCAACGTCTCCATGGACCTAGCCTTCTACGACAAGTCTCCGGTTAGTGTATTCTACTAGTCCACTATCAATCAACTGGATCTTCCCAGGAACCCATGCATTAGGCTCTGTGCCCCCTCTCTGCCCAGGCCCTGTGTGCACAACAACTAAGACTGTAGATATTCAGTCTAACCTGTATGGATGATGTTCAAGAAGACATTTGTGATGATTAATATGACCTGTCATCAGCTCAACTCTCTGGCTATTTACTGATGCCAGTTATGACTGATGCAGTTATGACTGATGCCAGTTGTGACTGATGCCAGTTGTGACTGATGCCAGTTGTGACTGGATGCCAGTTGTGACTGGATGCCAGTTATGACTGATGCCAGTTGTGACTGAGGCCAGTTGTGACTGGATGCCAGTTGTGACTGGATGCCAGTTGTGACTGATGCCAGTTGTGACTGATGCCAGTTGTGACTGATGCCTGCTGTGACTGGATGCCAGCTGTGACTGGATGCCAGCTGTGACTGGATGCCAGCTGTGACTGATGCCAGTTATGACTAATGCCAGGAACAATAATAAAAACTATAGTAATGACCATTAAGCATTTTTATTATAATTTGTATATATACACTGCTCAAAAAAATAAAGGGAACACTAAAATAACACATCCTAGATCTGAATGAATGAAATATTCTTATTAAATACTTTTTTCTTTACAGAGTTTAATGTGCTGACAACAGAATCACACAAAAATGATCAATGGAAATCAAATTTATTAACCCATGGAGGTCTGGATTTGGAGTCACACTCAAAATTAAAGTGTAAAACCACACTACAGGCTGATCCAACTTTGATGTAATGTCCTTAAAACAAGTCAAAATTAGGCTCAGTAGCGTGTGTGGCCTCCACGTGCCTGTATGATCTCCTCCCAGACCTGGACTAAAGCATCCGCCAACTCCTGGACAGTCTGTGGTGCAAGGTGACGTTGGTGGATGGAGCGAGACATGATGTCCCAGATGTGCTCAATTGGATTCAGGTCTGGGGAACGGGCCGGCCAGTCCATAGCATCAATGCCTTCCTCTTGCAGGAACTGCTGACACACTCCAGCCACATGAGGTCTAGCATTGTCTTGCATTATGAGGAACCCAGGGCCAACCACACCAGCATATGGTCTCCCAAGGGGTCTGAGGATCTCATCTCAGTACCTAATGGCAGTCAGGCTACCTCTGGCAGGCACATGGAGGGCTGTGCGGCCCCCCAAAGAAATGCCACCCCACACCATGACTGACCCACCGCCAAACCGGTCATGCTGGAGGATGTTGGAGACAGCAGAACGTTCTCCATGGCGTCTCCAGACTGTCACGTCTGTCACATGTGCTCAGTGTGAACCTGCTTTCATCTGTGAAGAGCACAGGGCGCCAGTGGCAAATTTGCCAATCTTGGTGTTCTCTGGCAAATGCCAAACATCCTGCACGGTGTTGGGCTGTAAGCACAACCCCCACCTGTGGACGTCGGACCCTCATACCACCCTCATGGAGTCTGTTTCTGACTGTTTGAGCAGACACATGCACATTTGTGGCCTGCTAGAGGTCATTTTGCATGGCTCTGGCAGTGCTCCTCCTTGCACAAAGGCGGAGGTAGCGGTCCTGCTGCTGGGTTGTTGCCCTCCAACGGCCTCCTCTACGTCTCCTGATGTACTGGCCTGTCTCCTGGTAGCGCCTCCATGCTCTGGACGGTACGCTGACAGACACAGCAAACCTTCTTGCCACATCTCGCATTGATGTGCCATCCTGGATGAGCTGCACTACTTGAGCCACTTGTGTGGTTTGTAGTGAAAGCACCGCCAGCATTCAAAAGTGACCAAAACATCAGCCAGGAAGCATAGGAACTGAGAAGTGGTCTGTGGTCAACACCTGCAGAACCACTCCTTTATTGGGGGTGTCTTGCTAAATGCCTATAATTTACACCTGTTGTCTATTCCATTTGCACAACAGCATGTGAAATTTATTGTCAATCAGTGTTGCTTCCTAAGTGGACAGTTTGATTTCATAGAAGTGTGATTGACTTGAAGTTACATTGTGTTGTTTAAGTGTTCCCTTTATTTTTTCGAGCAGTGTATATATATATTTACCTTTTATTTAACTAGGCAAGTCAATTCAGAACAAATTCTTATTTACAAAGACGGCCTACCAAGAGGCA
>NC_092162.1:9012377-9059877 GCF_045791955.1 Oncorhynchus clarkii lewisi | reverse complement strand
AGAACCCAGTGTGTTGCTCTAACAGTTCCCATGGTAGAACACAGTGTTCTGTCCTAACAGTTCCCATGGTAGAACACAGTGTTCTGTCCTAACAGTTTCCATGGTAGAACACAGTGTTCAGTCCTAACAGTTCCCATGGTAGAACCCAGTGTTCTGTCCTAACAGTTTCCATGGTAGAACACAGTGTTCTGTCCTAACAGTTCCCATGGTAGAACCCAGTGTTCTGTCATAACAGTTTCCATGGTAGAACCCAGTGTGTTGCTCTAACAGTTCCAATGGTAGAACCCAGTGTTCTGTTCGAACAGTTCCCATGGTAGAACCCAGTGTGTTGCTCTAACAGTTCCCATGTTAGAACACAGTGTTCTGTCCTAACAGTTTCCATGGTAGAACACAGTGTTCTGTCCTAACAGTTCCCATGGTAGAACCCAGTGTTCTGTCCTAACAGTTTCCATGGTAGAACACAGTGTTCTGTCCTAACAGTGGCCATGGTAGAACCCAGTGTTCCGTCCTAACAGTTCCCATGGTAGAACCCACTGTATTGCTCCAACAGTTCCCATGGTAGAACCCAGTGTTCCGTCCTAACAGTTTCCATGGTAGAACCCAGTGATTCTTCCTAACAGTTTCCATGGTAGAACCCAGTGTGTTGCTCTAACAGTTCCCATGGTAGAACCCAGTGTTCCGTCCTAACAGTTCCCATGGTAGAACCCAGTGTTCCGTCCTAACAGTTCCCATGGTAGAACCCTGTCTTCCGTCCTAACAGTTTCCATGGTAGAACCTAGTGTTCCGTCCTAACAGTTCCCATGGTAGAACACAGTGTTCTGTTCTAACAGTTCCCATGATAGAACCCAGTGTTCTGTTCTAACAGTTCCCATGGTAGAACCCAGTGTGTTGCTCTAACAGTTCCCATGGTAGAACACAGTGTTCTGTCGTAACAATTCCCATGGTAGAACCCAGTGTTCTGTCATAACAGTTCCCATGGTAGAACCCAGTGTTCTGTCGTAACAGTTCCCATGGTAGAACACAGTGTTCTGTCGTAACAGTTCCCATGGTAGAACCCAGTGTTCTGTCGTAACAGTTCCCATGGTAGAACCCAGTGTTCTGTCGTAACAGTTCCCATGGTAGAACACAGTGTTCTGTCGTAACAGTTCCCATGGTAGAACCCAGTGTTCTGTCGTAACAGTTCCCATGGTAGAACACAGTGTTCTGTCGTAACAGTTCCCATGGTAGAACCCAGTGTTCTGTCCTAACAGTTTCCATGGTAGAACACAGTGTTCTGTTCTAATAGTTCCCATGGTAGAACACAGTGTTCTTTCGTAACAGTTCCCATGGTAGAACACAGTGTTCTGTCGTAACAGTTCCCATGGTAGAACCCAGTGTTACGTCCTGACAGTTTCCATGGTAGAACACAGTGTTCTGTTCTAACAGCTCCCATGATAGAACCCAGTGTTCTGTTCTAACAGTTCCCATGGTAGAACCCAGTGTGTTGCTCTAACAGTTCCCATGGTAGAACCCAGTGTTCTGTCGTAACAGTTCCCATGGTAGAACCCAGTGTTCTGTCGTAACAGTTCCCATGGTAGAACACAGTGTTCTGTCGTAACAGTTCCCATGGTAGAACCCAGTGTGTTGCTCTAACAGTTCCCATGTTAGAACCCAGTGTTCTGTCGTAACAGTTCCCATGGTAGAACCCAGTGTGTTGCTCTAACAGTTCCCATGGTAGAACCCAGTGTTACGTCCTAACAGTTCCCATGGTAGAACACAGTGTTCTGTCGTAACAGTTCCCATGGTAGAACCCAGTGTTCTGTCGTAACAGTTCCCATTGTAGAACCCAGTGTTCTGTCGTAACAGTTCCCATGGTAGAACACAGTGTTCTGTCGTAACAGTTCCCATGGTAGAACCCAGTGTTCTGTCGTAACAGTTCCCATGGTAGAACACAGTGTTCTGTCGTAACAGTTCCCATGGTAGAACCCAGTGTTCTGTCCTAACAGTTTCCATGGTAGAACACAATGTTCTGTTCTTACAGTTCCCATGGTAGAACACAGTGTTCTGTCGTAACAGTTCCCATGGTAGAACACAGTGTTCTGTCGTAACAGTTCCCATGGTAGAACCCAGTGTTACGTCCTTACAGTTTCCATGGTAGAACACAGTGTTCTGTTCTAACAGTTCCCATGATAGAACCCAGTGTTCTGTTCTAACAGTTCCCATGGTAGAACCCAGTGTGTTGCTCTAACAGTTCCCATGGTAGAACCCAGTGTTCTGTCGCACCAGTTCCCATGGTAGAACCCAGTGTTACGTCCTAACAGTTCCCATGGTAGAACCCAGTGTGTTGCTCTAACAGTTCCCATGGTAGAACCCAGTGTTCTGTCGTAACAGTTCCCATGGTAGAACACAGTGTTCTGTCGTAACAGTTCCCATGGTAGAACCCAGTGTGTTGCTCTAACAGTTCCCATGGTAGAACCCAGTGTTCTGTCGTAACAGTTCCCATGGTAGAACCCAGTGTTCTGTCGTAACAGTTCCCATGGTAGAACACAGTGTTCTGTCGTAACAGTTCCCATGGTAGAACCCAGTGTGTTGCTCTAACAGTTCCCATGTTAGAACCCAGTGTTCTGTCGTAACAGTTCCCATGGTAGAACCCAGTGTGTTGCTCTAACAGTTCCCATGGTAGAACCCAGTGTTACGTCCTAACAGTTCCCATGGTAGAACACAGTGTTCTGTCGTAACAGTTCCCATGGTAGAACCCAGTGTTCTGTCGTAACAGTTCCCATTGTAGAACCCAGTGTTCTGTCGTAACAGTTCCCATGGTAGAACACAGTGTTCTGTCGTAACAGTTCCCATGGTAGAACCCAGTGTTCTGTCGTAACAGTTCCCATGGTAGAACACAGTGTTCTGTCGTAACAGTTCCCATGGTAGAACCCAGTGTTCTGTCCTAACAGTTTCCATGGTAGAACACAATGTTCTGTTCTTACAGTTCCCATGGTAGAACACAGTGTTCTGTCGTAACAGTTCCCATGGTAGAACACAGTGTTCTGTCGTAACAGTTCCCATGGTAGAACCCAGTGTTACGTCCTTACAGTTTCCATGGTAGAACACAGTGTTCTGTTCTAACAGTTCCCATGATAGAACCCAGTGTTCTGTTCTAACAGTTCCCATGGTAGAACCCAGTGTGTTGCTCTAACAGTTCCCATGGTAGAACCCAGTGTTCTGTCGCACCAGTTCCCATGGTAGAACCCAGTGTTACGTCCTAACAGTTCCCATGGTAGAACCCAGTGTGTTGCTCTAACAGTTCCCATGGTAGAACCCAGTGTTCTGTCGTAACAGTTCCCATGGTAGAACACAGTGTTCTGTCGTAACAGTTCCCATGGTAGAACCCAGTGTGTTGCTCTAACAGTTCCCATGGTAGAACCCAGTGTTCTGTCGTAACAGTTCCCATGGTAGAACCCAGTGTGTTGCTCTAACAGTTCCCATGGTCGAACCCAGTGTTACGTCCTAACAGTTCCCATGGTAGAACACAGTGTTCTGTCGTAACAGTTCCCATGGTAGAACACAGTGTTCTGTCGTAACAGTTCCCATGGTAGAACCCAGTGTTACGTCCTAACAGTTTCCATGGTAGAACACAGTGTTCTGTTCTAACAGTTCCCATGGTAGAACCCAGTGTTACGTCCTAACAGTTTCCATGGTAGAACCCAGTGTTCTGTCCTAACAGTTCCCATGGTAGAACCCAGTGTCCTGTTCTAACAGTGCCCTTGTTGTGACCCAGTCGCAGTGTGAAGTAGGGTGTGTTCTAACAGTGACACTGAGGACACATGCATTGTGTGGAATGGAAAAGGGGAAGGGGGATACCTAGTCAGTTGTACAACTGAATGCATTCAACTGAAATGTGTCTTCTACATTTAACCTAACCCCTCTGAATCAGAGAGGTGCGGAGGGCTGCCTCAATCGACATCCATGTTGCGTCGTCCATTTTGGCTCTGTACAGAGCCAGACACCCACCTGTGTCTATCAGGAGACAGAGGCTCGGTGGGAAACTGTAGTCACACAGCTGTTCAACATGGACAACGGACCTCCATTCACCTCCACAGGCAGTTAGTCGTCTTTGGTATATCTACAGTCGTTGGCTAAGGAAGAAACAGGCCTAGCACCCAGGTTGTCAACATTCCGAATGAAAAGAAAAGTTAGTTTCAAAAAAAGATAAAAGGTATAATGAAAATGTCCGCGAACATAAACTCATGAATATGCCTACTGTCAAACACTGACAGTCCAAAGAGCACAGATGACCGTAACTGAATCCTCTAGGGAAAGGTCAGGGCTATCATGAAAATGTCAGATACATAGATAGATGTCAGATATTTAGATCCATGAATAAAAAGCATCTGATATCAATGATCGAGCACTGAAATAAAGTTATGACCTGACGGGTGCAGTCTGTCTGTCTGTCTGTCTGTCTGTCTGTTTGTCTGCCTGTCTGCCTGTCTGCCTGTCTGCCTGTCTGCTTGTCTCCCCGTCTCACCCTAACATGAAGGATAAAGTCGACATCCTACCGTGGGAGTGAGCGTGATGTCCCTGGTCCACATAATGAATGCATGATGGATACTTTAACAATGAGAGCTAGCATGCAGAGATGAGAGGATTTAGGTCATCTAGTGTAGATAATGATGTGACTAGTCAAACACACAAGCAGACACGAAACGTGTACACACAGACACAAACACACACACACACTTTCTGTCATCATAATGATTGTTTGCCTGAAGATTAAACAGATCTTAGGGACAGAGCTATTGTTGTGTTCTGGGACAGAGACATAGCTGTTGTTGTGTTCTGGGACAGAGACATAGCTGTTGTTGTGTTCTGGGACAGGGACATAGCTGTTGTTGTGTTCTGGGACAGGGAAATAGCTGTTGTTGTGTTCTGGGACAGGGAAATAGCTGTTGTTGTGTTCTGGGACAGGGACAGCGCTGTTGTTGTGTTCTTGGACAGAGACATAGCTGTTGTTGTCTTCTGGGACAGGGACATAGCTGTTGTTGTCTTCTGGGACAGGGACATAGCTGTTGTTGTCTTCTGGGACAGGGACATAGCTGTTGTTGTCTTCTGAGACGGAGACATAGCTGTTGTTGTCTTCTGAGACAGAGACATAGCTGTTGTTGTCTTCTGGGACAGGGACATAGCTGTTGTTGTCTTATGGGACAGAGACATAGCTGTTGTTGTCTTCTGGGACAGAAACAGAGTTGTAGTTGTCTTCTGGGACAGGGAAATAGCTATTGTTGTCTTCTGGGAAAGGGACATAGCTGTTGTTGTCTTCTGGGACAGAGACATAGCTGTTGTTGTCTTCTGGGACAGGGACATAGCTGTTGTTGTGTTCTGGGACAGGGAAATAGCTGTTGTTGTCTTCTGTACAGTATGAAGGAAAAAGGAAACTGCACACTGTTGTTGATAGTATCACTGATATTTAATAAGGTTTACGTATCGGCCTCACGGCCTTCGTCAGAGCTTATGTGAATTTTTTTATATTAGCACCCTTATGTGGACCTGGCCCCACCCACATCTGTTCCACACATTGAAGGGGGTTGGAGATGTTGGAAAAACACATAAGTGCCACCAAATATAACAACATGCATTTCATAAAAATGTAAATAAAGTGTGTAAATAAGACATATTAAACACATCTGTAAAACCACAATGAGGACATGGCAAGTTTTCATTAATCATTGGGTTCATCGTACGAAACACATCAGAGTAATCTTAAATAGGCACATTATTCATATTCAAATGCACAACATAACATACAAAGGCATTTAATCATTAAGTCCTTTAGGAAATAATGTCTGGAGGATGAAAACAAAAAGAATGCTCAGATATGCGAGTGCCTTTTGAATTTTGAACAACTTTACATTATGACAGACAGGATCCGTCACAGAGTGGGTTCTCTTCTGTACTGTGTGACAGACAGGATCCGTCAGAGGGGGTTCTCTTCTGTACATTATGACAGACAGGATCCGTCACAGAGTGGGTTCTCTTCTGTACTGTGTGACAGACAGGATCCGTCAGAGGGGGTTCTCTTCTGTACATTATGACAGACAGGATCCGTCACAGAGTGGGTTCTCTTCTGTACTGTGTGACAGACAGGATCCGTCAGAGTGGGTTCTCTTCTGTACATTATGACAGACAGGATCCGTCACAGAGTGGGTTCTCTTCTGTACTGTGTGACAGACAGGATCCGTCAGAGGGGGTTCTCTTCTGTACATTATGACAGACAGGATCCGTCACAGAGTGGGTTCTCTTCTGTACTGTGTGACAGACAGGATCCGTCAGAGGGGGTTCTCTTCTGTACATTATGACAGACAGGATCCGTCACAGAGTGGGTTCTCTTCTGTACTGTGTGACAGACAGGATCCGTCAGAGTGGGTTCTCTTCTGTACATTATGACAGACAGGATCCGTCACAGAGTGGGTTCTCTTCTGTACTGTGTGACAGACAGGATCCGTCAGAGTGGGTTCTCTTCTGTACATTATGACAGACAGGATCCGTCACAGAGTGGGTTCTCTTCTGTACTGTGTGACAGACAGGATCCGTCAGAGTGGGTTCTCTTCTGTACGTTGTGACAGACAGGATCCGTCAGAGTGGGTTCTCTTCTGTACGTTGTGACAGACAGGATCCGTCAGAGTGGGTTCTCTTCTGTACATTATTACAGACAGGATCCGTCAGAGTGGGTTCTCTTCTGTACGTTGTGACAGACAGGATCCGTCAGAGTGGGTTCTCTTCTGTACATTATTACAGACAGGATCCGTCAGAGTGGGTTCTCTTCTGTACATTATGACAGACAGGATCCGTCACAGAGTGGGTTCTCTTCTGTACTGTGTGACAGACAGGATCCGTCAGAGTGGGTTCTCTTCTGTACATTATGACAGACAGGATCCGTCACAGAGTGGGTTCTCTTCTGTACTGTGTGACAGACAGGATCCGTCAGAGTGGGTTCTCTTCTGTACGTTGTGACAGACAGGATCCGTCAGAGTGGGTTCTCTTCTGTACGTTGTGACAGACAGGATCCGTCAGAGTGGGTTCTCTTCTGTACATTATTACAGACAGGATCCGTCAGAGTGGGTTCTCTTCTGTACATTATGACAGACAGGATCCGTCTTAGTGGGTTCTCTTCTGTACATTATGACAGACAGGATCTGTCAGAGTGGGTTCTCTTCTGTTCATTATGACAGACAGGATCCGTCAGAGTGAGTCCTCCTATGTACATTATGACAGACAGGATCCGTCAGAGTGGGTTCTCTTCTGTATGTTTTGCTCATTTCTGTTTCTGTTTCAGAAGCTGAGACTTTATTGCCAGTTATTCAGTTGTGGTTTGTTGAATTACTGTGGATGTGAGAAGGGAATGTTTTTGGTCCCGACATCATCACTTCTGAGTGAGCGATATTGTTAACGTGCAATATGCTTTATTCATTTAGACCACAACGGTGTTCATCAGATCATTCTACAGTCTGGAATGTTGTACTTTATATTATAGACATATCTCATCATCATGTGTTTTCCAATTATATAAAAGTTTATTTTAAGAATGACGTTGTGTCTCTGTGTGTGTGTGTGTGTGTGTGTGTGTGTGTGTGTGTGTGTGTGTGTGTGTGTGTGTGTGTGTGTGTGTGTGTGTGTGTGTGTGTGTGTGTGTGTGTGTGTTTTCCAGGTTTCGAATGGCGTGCAACAAGATAATAACCCACAAGATGTTTGACCACGTCGTTCTGGTCATCATCTTCCTCAACTGCATCACCATCGCCATGGAGAGGCCTAGAATAGAGGCCTATAGCGTAGTGAGTGACACACACACGCGCGCACACTAACACACACACACACACACACACACACACACAACTGTAATCAGTGGAAAACATAAAGATGCACACATATTTCTCATTGGTGCTCTCGTAATTCCAAGCCCCTGTAATGAGGTGATTATTGAAATTGGATGCAAATGGAGATTGTATTGCCTGTTCGAGATCTCCCCGCCATGGCTAGCAGGCCAAACACAGACACACACACACACACACACACACACACACACACCTGATGTTATTGTGCCTCCATCTCAATGGCCTGGGTTATTGCTAAATCTGATTGGTTTTTATCTGGTGTGTATATACTGTTGGTGGTTTAGAATGAATGGCTTTGATTGTGAGTTACATTCGCTAGAGATTTAGTCAATGTTTTATTACAAACAAAGGCAGTTTCAGTTATTGCTTTTGCTGCATGCTTACCTACTCATGTACAGTTGCCTTCCACAGCCTCTTTTTGCAATTTCCCTTGTCTGTAAAGTGATGGGAGTAATACTGTGTACCTTTTACTCTGACGTAGGTAACCTACTTGTTTTCTAAAAAGGCTTGATTGGGAGCTGCGTTTGACAGAGACCTTGGCGATTTTTCTGTTATTATAGATTACTAGTAAATACTGTGGAGTCTATTGATTTGGCTGAGTATGGAGAGTGGGGTCCGAATTTGTTGACACCCTTGTAAAGATGAGAAAAAATTCCTCTATAAAATAAATAATTAAAACACTGAGCTATATTTCTTCTCTTGCGATATTATACTATTTTATTATAATACAAATTCTCACAGAAAGACATTTTGTTTGACAAGTAATATAATGATTGACCTCTCTGTTTTCAATATCTTTCAAATACCTCACCATGCGAAGATAACGACACTGAGCCTTTTTCTAAAATATTGTGATTGGAGATTGGGAGTGATCTAAGACCATTCCTCCATACAGAATCTTTCCAGGTCTGTGCTTATGGAGCGGCAGGAAGCCTAGTGGTTAGAGAGTTGGACTAGTAACCGCCGAAAGGTTGCAAGCTCAAATCCCCGAGCTGACAAGGTAAAAATCTGTTGTTCTGCCCCTGAACAAGGCAGTTAACCCACTGTTCCTAGGCCGTCATTGAAAATAAGAATTTGTTTTTAACTGACTTGCCTAGTTAAATAAAGATAAAATATTGATTAACCTCTTCAATTCGAACTGAGATGGCCTTTGCAAAATGTTGATTTTGAGGCCAATTCATATTTCTTTGTAGATATTGATGTGTGTTTGGGGTTATTGTCTTACTATAAGTTCCACTTGCAGCCAAGTTTCAGCCTCCTGGCAGAAGCAACCAGGTGTTTGGGTAAAATATCCTGGTACTGGGTAAAGTTAATGATGCCGTTGACCTTAACAAGGGCCCCAAGAGCAGTGGAAACGAAATAGCCTCATAACATCACCGATCCACCACCATATTTTACAGTAGATATGGGGTTCTTTTCTGGTCGTGCATTCTCATTTTGACGCCAAACCCACAACTGATTCACTTGGCTCCTATTTTTCATGTCATCTAAATCAAAGTACCAGTTTCAATCCAAGTGCCAATGCTGTTTAGCAAACTCCCGGCGTTTCCGTTTGTTAGATGACAATGAAAATAGAGCTATTTGACCACCAGTGGTGGATTTTGCTTCGAACTAAGAATGCATGAAAACCATTGAAAACCTCTGGTTTGAATTGAAGAAGGAAATCAATGAACGCAGATGACGGATATCAAGGATCTAGAAGGATTCTGTATGGATGGATGGTCTAAGATCCCTCCCAGTGTGTTCGCCAACTCATAAAACATTTTAGAGAAAAAGCTCAGTGCTGTTATCCTATCGAAAGGTGTTGAAAACAGGGGTGTCAATCATTTGGACCCCTACCTTTTTGAGAGAAGAAATATATGACTTGTTATATATTGCATTAGTATAAAACAATAGAATGTTCCTTTTTTTCTGTCCATCGAATATGACTCGGAATTTTGAGTCTTATTTTAAACAGTCGTTTTTGCTCATCTTCATCAAGGGTGTCAATCATTTCAGACCACACTGTGTATACTTCCACAGGATCTTATTTGACCTGTCCCATTTACACAGCAGTAAACAGCTATGTGTTTCTCTTATGCATTTGCAGAACAATACATTTCTCCTTTGGTAATGATCACATTTAATGTGGAATGTTGGGTGAATAATTGATTTAGTGTCTCAAAAATGATTCTCCAGCTTGGCACCACGTATCACAATGTGGTTGTCAGGCTTTTGATGTTTTAACACACACCACAAACAACATCTGCTTAGTTACTGGTCTTCGGATCGTGAAATGAATTCATGGTACAACAGACATATATTCAATGTTTCATCTTTAGGGGTTATTATGAGGTTGACTGGGCTGGAAAATAATGAATAATGTCGACAGTTGTTTTTTCAAAACGTATTGTATGTTGAGGGATGTAAAATAGGAAAGGAGAGAAGAGGAGAAGGAAAGAAAAAGAAAGGAAGAATAGGATGAGAGAGGAGAAAGAAGGAGAGGACGAGGGAGGAGAAAGAAGAGGACAAGAGAGGAGAAAGAAGAGAACAAGAGAGGAGAAAGAAGGAGAGGACGAGGGAGGAAAAATAAGGAGAGGAGAAAAAAGGAGAGGACGAGAGAGGAGAAAGGAGAGAACAAGAGAGGAGAAAGGAGAGAACAAGAGAGGAGAAAGGAGAGGACGAGAGATGAAAGGAGAGGACGAGAGAGGAAGGAGGGGACGAGAGAGGAAAGGACAGGAGAGGACGAGAGAGGAGAAAGCAAGGAGAGGACGAGAGAGGAAGGAGAGGACGAGAGCAGAAAGGAGAGGATGAGAGAGGAAAGGAGAGGACAAGAGCGGAAGGAGGGGAGGAGAGATGAAGTAGAGGACGAGAGAGGAAAGAAGAGGACGAGAGAGGAAGGAAAGGACGAGAGAGGAAGGAGAGGACGAGAGAGGAAAGGAGAGGGCGAGAGAGGATGGAAAGGACGAGAGAGGAAGGAAAGGATGAGACAGGAAGGAGAGAGGAAAGGATAGGACAAGAGAGGAAGGAGAGGACGAGAGAGGATGAGAGAGGAGAACGAAGGAGAGGACGAGAGAGGAAAGGAGAGGACCGGAGAAGAAAGGAGTGGATGAGAGAGGAAGGCGAGGATGAGAGAGGAAACGAGAGAACGAGAGGAAGGAGAGGACGAGAGAGGAAAGGAGAGGACGAGAGAGGAAGGAGTGGATGAGAGAGGAAGGCGAGGATGAGAGAGGAAAGAGAGGACGAGAGGAAGGAGTGGATGAGATAGGAAGATGAGGATGAGAGAGGAAAGAGAGGACGAGATGAAGGAGTGGACGAGAGAGGAAGATGAGAGAGGAAAGAGAGGAAGGAGTGGATGAGAGAGGAAGATGAGGATGAGAGAGGAAAGAGAGGACGAGAGGAAGGAGTGGATGAGAGAGGAAGATGAGGGTGAGAGAGGAAAGAGAGGAAGGAGTAGATGAGAGAGGAAGATGAGGATGAGAGAGGAAGGAGTGGATGAGAGAGGAAGGAGTGGATGAGAGAGGAAGATGAGGATGATAGAGGAAAGAGAGGACGAGAGGAAGGAGTGGAGGAGAGAGGAAGGTGAGGATGAGAGAGGAAGGTGAGGATGAGAGAGGAAGCAGTGGACGAGAGAGGAAGGTGAGGATGAGAGAGGAAGGTGAGGATGAGAGAGGAAGGAGAGGATGAGAGAGGAAAGGACATGAGATCTAAATTAACCGTATACGGAAGTCATTTGGCGACAGGCAACAAGCTTCAGCAGAAGATGGAGGGATGAGACATACTAGATGAGTTGAGGGATAGAGATGTTTTACTCTGTGTCTGTCACTGTCTTACTGAATCTCCTCTCCTTCTATTTCTACTTCACTCTCACTCACTGTCAGAATATATATAGCAAAGTTAATCCTAAACTATTTTAGAGGCAACTCAGGCGTATATTTTTAGTCTCTCTCTCTCTCCCTCCCTTTTTTTTCTCTCTCTCTCTCTCTCTCTCTCTCTGCCCACTCTCTCTGTCTCTCTTTCAATTCAATTCAATTCACTTAAATTCAAGGGGCTTTATTGGCATGGGAAACGTGTTAACATTGCCAAAGCAAATGAGGTAGATAATATACAAAAGTGAAATAAATAATAAAAATTAACATTAAACATTACACATACAGAAGTTTCAAAACAAGAAAGACATTACAAATTTAATATTATGTATATATACAGGGTTGTAACAATGTACAAATGGTTAAAGTACACAAGGGAAAATAAACAAACATAAATATGGATTGTATTTACAATGGTGTTTGTTCTTCACTGGTTGCCCTTTTCTTGTGGCAACAGGTCACAAATCTTGCTGCTGTGATGGCACACTGTGTAATTTCACACAGTAGATATGGGAGTTTATCAAAATTGGGTCTGTTTTCGAATTTTTGTGGAACTGTGAAATCTGAGGGAAATATGTCTCTCTAATATGGTCATACATTGGGCAGGAGGTTAGGAAGAGCAGCTCAGTTTCCACCTCATTTTGTGGGCCGTGTGCACATAGCCTGTCTTCTCTTGAGAGCCAGGTCCGCCTACGGCGGCCTTTCTCAATTGCAAGGCTATGCTCACTGAGTCTGAACATAGTCTAAGCTTTCCTCAAGTTTGGGTCAGTCACAGTGGTCAGGTATTCTGCCACCGTGCATTCTCTGTTTAGGGCCAAATAGCATTCTAGTTTGATCTGTTTTTTTTTGTAAATTCTTTCCAATGTGTCAAGTAATTTTCTTTTTGTTTTCTCATGATCTGGTTGGGTCTAATTGTGTCTGTCTGTCTCCGCTCTCTCTGTCTTTCTCTGTCTTTCTCTTATTTTCTTTCTTTTTTCTCTCTCGCTCTCTGTCTCTCTTGCTCTGTCTCTCTTGCTCTGTCTCTCTCTCTCTCTGTCTCTCTTGCTCTGTCTCTCTCTCTCTCTGTCTCTCTTGCTCTGTCTCTCTTGCTCTGTCTCTCTCTCTCTCTGTCTCTCTTGCTCTGTCTCTCTCGCTCTCTCTCTCTCTCTCTCTCTCTGTCTCTCTTGCTCTGTCTCTCTCGCTCTGTCTCGCTCTCTCTCTATGTCTCCCTCTCTCTGTCTTTGTCTCTCTCTTTGTCTCTCTCTCTCTCTGCAGGAGCGCATCTTCCTCACGTTATCCAACTACATATTCACAGCGATCTTTGTGGCAGAGATGACAGTAAAGGTAAGGATGGACTTAGGGGACCCTATTTATTTATTTATTTCACCTTTATTTAACTTCTTATGGGCAGGTGAGACGGTAGCGGCCCACCTGGCCAACATCCGGTGAAATTGCAGAGCTCGAAATTCAAACTACAGTATTATAAATATTTAACTTTCATAAAATCACAAGTGTAATACATCAAAATAAAGCTTAACTTCTTATTAATCCAGCCGCTGTGTCAGATTTAAAAAAGGCTTCACAGCGAAAGCACACCATGCGATTATCTGAGGACAGCGCCCCGCATACAAACACATGAAAATCATTTTTCAACCAGGCAGGTGCGCCACGAAAGTCAGAAATAGCGACATAATAAATGCCTTACCATTGATGATCTTCTTCTGTTGGCACTCCAAAAGGTCCCAGATACATCAGAAATGTTCCTTTTTGTTCGATAATGTCCTTCTTTATATCCATAAAAACTCAGTTTAGCTGGCGCGCTTCAGTCAATAATCCACCCATTTTCCCTCCATCAAAATGTATACAAAATGAATCCCAAACGTTACTAATAAACTTTTCCAAACAAGTCAAACAACGTTTATAATCAAACCTTTACGTACCCTAATACGTAAATAAACGATAAAATTCAAGACGGAGAATCGTTATTGTCTTTACCGGAGAAAAATACCAAAGAACGCGCTCTCTTCCAAGCGCTTGGAAACATTACAGCCAAAATGGGAGCCACCTACAAAAACTAAAATTTCTGGCCAATTTTTCCAAAAACCAGTATAAATCTCTTTCAAAAGATTGTTGACATCTAGTGGAAGCCCTAGGAACTGCAATCTGGGAGGATGTTGCATTATAATAAAAGTGACAGCCATTGAAAACAGTTGAAGGCTGAATTCTTTTTTGGGGGGGGATGGTTTGTCCTCGGGGTTCCACCTGCCATATCAGTTCTGTTATACTCACAGACATCATGTTAACAGTTTTAGAAACTTTAGAGTGTTTTCTATCAACATCTACCAATTATATGCATATCCTAGCTTCAGGCAGTTTACAATGGGCACGCTTTTCATCCAGATGTGAAAATACTGCCCCCTACCCAAGAGAGGTTAACCAGGTAGACTAGTTGAGAACAAGTTGTGAATTGCAACTCTGACCTGGACAAGAATAAAGCAAAGCAGTTCGACACATACAACAACACAGAGTTACACATGGAATAAACAAACATACAATCAATAATACAGTAGAAAAATCTATATACAGTGTGTGCAAATGAGGTAGGATAAGAGAGGTAAGGCAATAAATAGGCCATGGTAGCGAAGTAATTACAATATAGCAATTACACTGGAATGGTAGAATGTGCAGAAGATGAATGTCCAAGTAGACGTACTGGGTGCAAAGAAGCAAGATAAATAAATAAATATAGTATGGTGATGAGGTAGATTGGATGGACTACATACAGATGAGCTATGTACTGGTGCAGTGATCTGTGAGCTGCTCTGACAGTTGGTGCTTTAAGCTAGTGAGGGAGGTAAGAGTCTCCAGCTTCAGTGATTTTTGCAGTTCGTTCCAGTCATTGGCAGCAGAGAACTGGAAGGAGAGGCGGCCAGAGAGAGAGGCGGCCAGGAGAGGCGGCCAGAGGAAGAATTGGCTTTGGGGGTGAGATATACCTACTGGAGCGTGTGCTATGGGTGGGTGCTGCTATGGTGACCAGTGAGCTGAGATAAGACGGGGCTTTACCTAGCAGAGACTTGTAGATGACCTGGAGCCAGTGGTTTTTGGCGATGTGTATGAAGTAAGGGCCAGCCAATGAGAGCATACAGAGCATACCCTACCAAGCGGTAAACCCGTAAACACGCAATGTCCTACCCAGTGAAGGGTAGTCTTCCTGGGCTAGACTCATCACTGTACCTCAGGGCTCTAGTTAAGGCCTTCATCCGTCTGGTCTGATCCACATGGCCAGATTAAGGCTCTACTCCCTCTAGGTGATATTAGGACATGTTGGGTAGGAGTTGCCCACAGGCAAAGATCTAGAAACAATACCAAACAGTTTTGTAATCCTATTCTTATTATGACTGCTTATAAACCAATATCCATCAGTGGATTCTGTGTACAATCTGCCCTCAGGTTTATCAATCTGTACTCAGGCTTATCAATCTGTACTCAGGGTTATCAATCTGCCCTCAGGCTAATCAATCTGCCCCCAGGCTTATCAATCTGCCCCCAGGCTTATCAATCTGCCCCCAGGCCTATCAATCTGCCCTCAGGCCTATCAATCTGCCCTCAGGCCTATCAATCTGCCCTCAGGCCTATCAATCTGCCCTCAGGCCTATCAATCTGCCCCCAGGCCTATCAATCTGCCCCCAGGCCTATCAATATGCCCTCAGGTTTATCAATCTGCCCCCAGGCCTATCAATCTGCCCCCAGGCCTATCAATCTGCCCCCAGGCTTATCAATCTGCCCCCAGGCTTATCAATCTGCCCCAGGCTTATCAATCTGCCCCCAGGCCTATCAATCTGCCCTCAGGCTTATCAATCTGCCTCAGATTTATCAATCTGCCCCCAGGCCTATCAATCTGCCCCCAGGCCTATCAATCTGCCCTCAGGCCTATCAATCTGCCCTCAGGCCTATCAATCTGCCACCAGGCCTATCAATCTGCCCCCAGGCCTATCAATCTGCCCCCAGGCCTATCAATCTGCCACCAGGCCTATCAATCTGCCCTCAGGCCTATCAATCTGCCCCCAGGCCTATCAATCTGCCCTCAGGCCTATCAATCTGCCCTCAGGCGTATCAATCTGCCCTCAGGCCTATCAATCTGCCACCAGGCCTATCAATCTGCCCCCAGGCCTATCAATCTGCCCTCAGGCTTATCAATCTGCCCCCAGGCTTATCAATCTGCCCCCAGGCCTATCAATCTGCCCTCAGGCCTATCAATCTGCCACCAGGCCTATCAATCTGCCCCCAGGCCTATCAATCTGCCCTCAGGCCTATCAATCTGCCCTCAGGCCTATCAATCTGCCCTCAGGCCTATCAATCTGCCCTCAGGCTTATTTGAATAAATAGAAAGAAAGAGAGAAGGGGGGAGAGAGTGAAGGGAGAGAGAGAAGATGGGAAGAGAAGGGGAGAGAGAGAGCGAGAAAGGGGGGGGGGGAGGGGAGAGATGAGAAAATAGAGCTTAACAAATACTTCAAGTACCTGAAGTACATAAAATACCTTAGTAGTATTTAGCTTAGATGACAGAAATACCTTAGTAGTATTTAGCTTAGATGACAGAAATACCTTAAAAGTCAAACAAAGCCAATTTTATCTGAATATCAAATCATTTCTGGGTAACAATTAACTACCTTACTGTGATTGTTTTCAATTAAAATGGTCAAAAGAAACACAAATAGTTTCTTAGTAAAGAGCCGTTTCTTTAAAAATAATTTTGCCAAGACTAGTCTGTGAGTTGTCTGGAAAACTAGTCTGGAAAACTGAAAATGTGCTGTTATTGGCAGAGAGGTTTGGAACTCTGTGTCTTATTGGTCTATTAACTCATTTACTGCATGGTGATGTCACCAGGAAGGCCAAAACTCCATCCCACCAAAACAGGCTGAAATGTCAGGTGGTCTTTTCAAACAGCTCTTACACTAAAAGGGCATTGTCATAATTTTCACAATTTCACAGTATTATTCCAACCTCATAGTGTGGAAATATATACACTGCATGTGGACACTGCAAAGGTATGTGGACACCTGCTTGTCGAACATCTCATTCCAAAATCATGAGCATGGATATGGAGTAGGTCCCCCCTTTGCTCCACCTTTCTGGGAAGATGTTGGAACGTTGCTGCGTGGACTTGCTTCCATTCAGCCACAAGACCATTAATGAGGTTGGGCACTGATGTTGGGCGATTAGGCCTGGCTGGCAGTCTGTGTTCCGATTCATCCCAAAGGTGTTCGATGGGTTTGAGGTCAGGGCTCTGTGCAGGCCAGTCAAGTTCCACTGCACCGATCTTGACAAACTATTTATATATGGACCTCGCTTTGTGCACGTGGGCATTGTCATGCTAAAACAGGAAAGGCCCTTCCCCAAACTGTTGCCACCAATTTGGAAGCACAGAATCGTCTAGAATGTCATTGTATGCTGTAGTTTTCAGATTTTAGAGCCTAGCCCTAACCTTGAAAAACAGCCCCAGACCATTTTTCCTCCTCCACCAAACTTTACAGCGGGCACTAGGGGCCTTTCTTTGGTTAATTGTCTTGGGTGTAAAAATGAGGAGCCTTTTGGACGTATATTCATCACTCCAGAGGAAGCGTTTCCACTGCTCCAGAGTCGCATGGCGGCGAGCTTTACACCACTCCAGCCGACGCTTGGCCTTGCGCGTGGTGATCTTAGGCTTGTGTGCCGCTGCTCAGTCGTGGAAAACCATTTCATAAAGTTCCTGACGAATGGTTATTGTGCTGACATTGCTTCCAGAGGCAGTTTGGAGCTCAGTAGTGAGTGTTGCAATCGAGGACAGACGATATTTATGTGCTACGTGCTTCAGCACTCAGCGGTTGCATTCTGTGAGCTTGTGTGGTCTACCACTTTGCGGCTGAGCCGTTGTTGTTCCTAGACTTTTTCACTTCACAATAACAGCACTAAGGGTGTAACCGAGGAATCTCTAGCAGGGCAGACATTTGACTAACCGACTTGTTGGAACAGTGGCCTCCTATGACAATGCCATGTTGAAAGTCACTGAGCTCTTCAGTAAAGGCCATTCTCCTGCCAATGTTTGTCTATGGAGATTACATGGCAGTGTGCTCAATTTTATACACCTGTCAGCAATGGGTGTGGCTGAAATAGCCGAATCCACTATTTTTGAAGGGGTGTATAACACTGGAAAATCACGTTTTTGAAGGCACTGGGCCCACCTCCAAATTATTGATCTTCAGCTCTACTGTTTTACAGATACAAAGCCTTTAGATACAAAGCCTTTAGATACAAAGCCTTTAGATACAAAGCCTTTAGATACAAAGCCTTTAGATACAAATTCTTTAAGAAAACAGACTTCCCGTGTGATACCTGAGTAAGTCTCACACACACACAGAGACACACACACACACACACACACACTCTTGAATGGGAGCGATCCACGGGAGAACGACTACCCCTTCTCATTACAAGCTCGGAGGTTCAAGGCTGACCACGGTATTGTTAACAGGAAACAGAATCCCCAATTGTAGGGAAATATCAGTCTTCATGGTCAATTTTCATGTGAAAACATGTTTCAAAGACAATCATGATACCAATAATTGCTTCTAATTCACCAGATGTATGTCCTTGAACCAAATATGTTTTTATCACATAAGGATACTTTATTTCCTAATGGCAGCCTGCAGTACCCCGGTTGGCCTTCGACTTGAGTTAGCCAATGAGAGCTGGCAGCACTGAGCTAGCCTGCAGAGTCACTTAGTAGCTCAAACTGTGCATATTATGTCTCCATGAGACACCATCTTAAGCTTCAACTTCACTTGGTGTCAATGAGCTATTGACTCTTTACATAGGAATGAATGGCACTCAATACAAAAGCAAGGACATTTGAATAATGGCTAGACATACTTTTAAATGTGTGTGTGTGTGTGTGTGTGTGTGTGTGAGCTCAACGGTCTGTGATGACGAGAGAGATGAATGAATGTTTGTGTGTGTGTGTGTGTGTGTGTGTGTGTGTGTGTGTGTGTGTGTGTGTGTGTGTGTGTGTGTGTGTGTGTGTGTGTCTGTGTGTCTGTGTGTGTGTGTGTGTGTCTGTGTGTTTGTGTGTTATCTCTAATGACTGTATATATGAATGGACAAAGCTATCACTGACCGTTGAGCTTACAGACACACACACATACCCATACCCATCTTTTAATAATATGTCTAGCCAATATTCAAATGTCCTGGCTTTTGAATTGAGTTCCATAGCTTGTGGCAGGGGTGAGGAGGGGTGAGGGCAAGAGAAAGTTCACAGGTGTCACTCACTAAGACCTCTATCTCTATTCTAGGACCCAATGCAACACCAGGGCTCACCCACACAGACGCACACACACACAACACACATACACGCACATACACACATGCTCGCGCACACAGACAAAGACACAGACACACACATACAAATTTAGGGCAGACCAAGGCAACATTTAAATCATGCTCAAGAATAATGGGGCTCGGGAGAGGTTCATTAACGTCGCGCTCAGGAAGTCAGACATTTGGGCGGAACTCACATAGGAACCAAAGTCTTTGTAACCTCGACACATCTTTGTTTGTCAGGGGGTTGATCATTCTCTAAGTAAGACACTGCCTGATTATATATAGATTCATGCCTTTACACTCGGGTGAGGCACAACGTCGTATGCAAATGACCCATCCGGCTGCCTAGTTGAGATGCAGTTTGTCTCTGTGTGTCATTGTTGTGTCTCAGTCAGTTGTGTAGATTGAAATACGGAAGAACATTTTTCAATAACAAAAGTTTGTATCACACTTGTCTTACAGTAGCAGTAAAAAGTTTGGACACACCTACTCATTCCAGGGTTTAAAAAAAGGTTTACTATGCAAATGTGTAAGGGTGGCTACTGTTAAAGAATCTCAAATATAAAATGTATTTTGCTGACGACATGATTCCATATGTGTTATTTCATAGTTTTGATGTCTTCACTATTACTCTACAATGTAGAAAATAGTAATAAAAAAATGTAAAACTTGAATGAGTAGGTCTGTTCAAACTTTTGACTGGTACTGCATGTGTTTATTAGCTTTGGCAAAAGCAGCAGCTACTCTTCCTGGGGTCCAGCTACTCTTCCTGGGGTCCAGCTACTCTTCCTGAGGTCCACAAAAAAACACAAAACATTAAAATAGGACAAGTAACAAAACACTGATCGACAAAGTCACACACATTTGAAATATGACAAACAAACAACAACTCAAAAATCATACTTGCGTGTGTTTGTGCGTGTCTCCTCACAGTCCTCCCGTTCCATGAGACGTTGTTTAATCCATTTTATAAAGGACATTTTGCTGTAAGCTTAAGTAATTGTATTTGGAAGGGTGATCCATGCGATCTTGGCTCTGTATAATATTGTGCTTTGCCGTGAATTGTTTGGGGACTTGGGATCTGTGAAAAGACCCCTGGTGGCATGTCTTTTCTTTATGGGTGTCTGAGCTGAATGTTATTTGATTATGCAGACAATCTGGAATTTTCATCACTGTAATATTTCTCATAAAAACTAGAAGATTCAGTTAATCTCTCATCAACCCTCGTCAAGGAAAGGCTGACAAGATGTTAGTTCTGTGCGTGCAGTTTAAGGGAAAGGTGTGCTGCTCTGTTTTGAGTCCGGTGCAGCTTTGCTTGGTCTTTCTGTGCTGCACCTGACTATATTACCGGACAGTAATCAAGATGGGACAAGACCAGAGCCTGAACAAATAGTACAGTTGATTTCAGTGTCAAAAACACAGAACATATTTTTTTATAACAGACATACCCCTCTCCATCTTCACAACAAGTTTGTCAATATGACTTGACCATGATAAGTGACCATCCAATGTTACTCCTGGGAGTTCAACTTCTTCAATTTGTTCAATGGTCACACCCTTTATGTACAACTCCAGTTGAGGTTTATGTCTTAGAGAATGTTTTGAACCAAATACAATTATTTTAGTTTAAGTTGTATTTAAGACCAGTTTACTATTAATCACCATTTCTGATACTGACTGTAACTCCTTATTTAGACTTTCAGTGAGCTCACTGGCTTTGGGTGCTGACATGTACACACTGGAGAGTGTGGAATCATGTGCATACATAATCATTATTGCTTTGTGTAACACCAGTGGCAAATCATTTGTAAAGATAGAGAAGAAAACAGTCCCAAGGCGACTGCCCTGAGGTACACCGCACTGTACATAGCTGCTGTTAGAGAAGCTTTCATTTAAGAACACGCTCTGGATTCTATTGGGTAAATAACTCTCCAACCACGTGATGGCAGGTGATGCAAAACCAGAGCAAGTGAGTTTTTTCAATAACAATTTATGAGCAATAACATCAAAGACTGCACTGACATCCAATAATACAGCTCCAACTGTCATCATTTTTTTAAAACTAATCGTATGTCATTTGCGTCGGTGGAGTACAAGTTGATTGCCCTTCACTACACAGAGTGCAGAAAACATGACATAGACTGACCAGGTGAAACCAGGTGAAAGCTATGAACCTTTATTGATGTCACTTGTTAAATCTACTTCTATCAGTGTAGATGAAGGGTAGGAGACAGGTGAACCGTTTAGTGCAGTGGGCTAAATCAGGGTCACACAGAGTGTTTCTTGGTAGTCTATTGTCTACAAATCTATTGTGACAAAAAAGTATACACCTCACACACATTGTTACAGGCTTAGAAAAAAGAATCCACCTGTACCATGTCAGATATACATTTGAAATCTATTCTATTTTGAGTTTGCATCCCAATATTACACTTTATATACATCACAGAAGACTGAATATAACAACCATTTGATATAGAAACACCAGATTTTGGCGGCTTTTTTGAAGTACAGTTTATTAATTATGAAATTATTATTTTTTTTAATGACATTCCACCCATGAGGCCAGTAGGTCATTTGACTGAAGGAAACGGCTAAAGAAATATTTTTAAAGATGAGACAATTGACACATGGATTGTGGGTGTTTGCCATTGAGAGGGTGAATGGGAGACAAAATATTTAAGTGCCTTTTAAAGGGGTATGGTAAGACGTGCCAGGCGCACCGGTTTTAGTGCTTTAAATACTGCAACGCTACTGGGTTTATCACGCTCAACAGTTTCCCGTGTGTATTAAGAATGGTCCATCAAAGGACATCCAGCCAACTTGACATAACTGTGGAACGCATTGGAGTCGACATGGATCAGCATCCCTGTGGAAAGCTTTCGACACCTTGTAGAGTCCATGCACCAAGGAATTGAGGCTGTTTGTAGGAAAAAATGGGGACAACTCAATATTAGGAAGGTGTTCTTAACGTTTTGTACACTTAGTATATATACAGTACCAGTCAAAAGTTTGGAAACACCCACTCATTCAAGAGTTTGTCGACTCTATTATTGTAGAATAATAGGGAAGACATCAAAACTATAAAAATATAAAATAACACATATGGAATCATGTAGTAACCAAAAGGTGTTAAACAAATCAAAATATATTTGATATTTGAGAATCTTCAAAGTAGCCACCCTTTTGCCTTGATGACAGCTTTGCACAATCTTGGCATTCTAAACCAGCTTCATGAGGTATTTAAATTAACAGGTGTGTATTGTTAAGAGTTAATTTGTGGAATTTCTTTCCTTAATGCATTTGAGCCAATCAGTTGTGTTGTGACAAGGTATTGTTGGCACTCCAATGCTTTGCCCATTCCAATGCTTTGCCCATTCCCATGCTTTGCCCATTCCCATGCTTTGCCCATTCCCATGCTTTGCCCATTCCCATGCTTTGCCCCTGACCTGTACACAACAGCAAAAGAGAACCGTTGAAGGGACAAGAAACACCTGGTGAACCGATCGTTTGTGTCCTTTCCCCTGGCCATCCAGATCAGGGGAGCATGGACTGGGACCAGGGTGAAGTGGGTGCCCAACAGGTACAGTGGGGCAAAAAAAGTATTTAGTCAGCCACCAATTGTGCAAGTTCTCTCACTTAAAAATATGAGAGAGGCCTGTAATTTTCATCATAGGTACACTTTAACTATGACAGACAAAATGAGAAAAAAAATCCAGAAAATCACATTGTAGGATTTTTTATTAATTTATTTGCAAATTATGGTGGAAAAAAAGTATTATTTCCATATGTGTTATTTCATAGTTAATTATTCCAAAATTTAGAAAATAAATCTTGGGGATAAAATGGCATCCTATCTGAATAGACAGTTGCACAGTGCTAAACATATTCTGTTAATATAGAAAGTATGTTATAAAAGGCCCCAAATTCTCCACACCCTGCTTAAAACATTTCCACGCGTGTAAATCCTAAAAACACATATTCTCAACTGTATGCTACGCAAATGTGATTATAGATGCATGTATTCAAAACTGTCAAAGAAACCTGGCAAGCTTGATAGCTAGCAGCTAGTCTACCTACCGTGCCAAGTAACATCTCTCCAGACTTTAGGGTTTGGCAGTATCCCAGGACAGATAGCAGTGGTTCCAGCAACTGAGGCTAACTGCTTCGCGGCTAAACAGGTAGGCTAGTAGACAAACGTTTCTTCAACTAAAAAAGTTTTTGAAAACAACAAACCGAGCTCAGCATATTTTTTGTTATTTATTTAACCAGGGAAAACACATTGAGACCTAGGTCTCATTTCCAAATGTGCCCTGGGAACAATGCAGAAAATACAATTATACACAATGTAAAACACAACATTAAATAGCAAATATTATATACACAATAAACAATCAAACAAAACAAACACATTTAACAATATAAAAACACATTTCTCCTAAACTGACCCAGAGACAACAACACATCCAAATGAAAGGTCACTTGGAGATGATTCCACAGGACAGGGTCTGGTAGGAAGAGGCCAAACTCTGTGGATACACGTGGAGTGTCCAGCGTTAACCAACCCTGTGATCTAGTGTTGTAATTCCAGTTTCTATATTAGGTCAGTGATGTTAAGTAAATTGGTACTGATGACCTCATTTACTCATTTGCTTTCACCGTATGTGTTTGTATTGTTTCACGTGTTTGTATTGTTGTCTTTATTGTTTACCTGTTTGTATGTGAATGTAAGTGTGTAGACTATATGGCTTTAACGCCCGTGTCTGTGGTTATTCTCAGGTGGCTGCGCTGGGCTGGTTGTTTGGTGATAAGGCCTACCTGAGGAGTAGCTGGAACCTTCTAGACGGGTTGCTGGTGATGATCTCAGCCATAGACATCCTTGTCTCATTGGTGTCCAACAGCAGCCCCAAGATACTGGGTATGCTCCGGGTGCTGCGTCTGCTACGGACACTCAGGCCACTACGGTGAGTTGTATATACACACACACATGCTTGAGCACACACACGCTGGCACACACACACATTCGCGCACATGACCAACGCACGGATGCACACAAACACACTCATACACACACACGCATTGGAACACACACACATGCAGGCCTCCTCACTAATATACCTTTTTCCAAGACAGTATATCTACCAGACTTACAGTGTGACTTTCCCCACTTCCAGTGTACTGTACCAACGTCGCATATCTCCCACTAGGGAGGCCTGGAACAGCTGAAGCTACTTAAAGCAGTGTGTGAATGGTAGTGTTTTTTAACTGTGGAATAAGAGAACTCACTTTAAAATGGGGAAAACTTTTTCTTGTGTGTGTGTGTGTGTGTCTTTCTCGGAGAATGGTTCATGAGGTGCAGAAGAGCAGTGTGTGTGTTGGGCATGTTGGTGTGTGTGTGCGTGAGTGTGCGCATGTGCGTGTGTGTGAGTTTGCGTGAAAGGGAAGACTCAACAATGTTTCTGATAAGTTACATTTTTCCCTCAGATGTCTCTATGATATATGGCCTGTCTGTGTGTTTGTTGTCATGCGGCTCAGTGTGAGCGCGTGTGTTTGTTCTTCCCTTGCCTCTTGCCTCTCCTCTCGTGAAGCTCTACCGACCTGCACTCAAATATTTATTAGCATCTCTGGAAAGCACAAAAATCTAATAGGAGTTTTTCCTGCCCGATTTACCCACAAAACGCTGTGGGATAACCACTTCAATCTCCTACCTGACCCTTCTCAAATATGACCCCTGACCTCTAGTGAAATGGAATCTACTATTCCTGTCTTCAGACTAGGATTGCTTTTATCGTGTGTGTGTGTGTGTGTGTGTGTGTGTGTGTGTGTGTGTGTGTGTGTGTGTGTGTGTGTGTGTTGTTTGTGTGTTTGTTTGTTTGTTTGTCCCCAGCAATATAAAGCCATCAGATGAACATAAATCAAAAGTCCAAGTCATTTTCTATGATATAGTTTGTACAGCTGATGTGGGTTCATGTACTGTCTAGGGGGCTTAAGTACTGTTTATGTGGTTTATGTACTGTTTATGGGGTTTATGTACTGTCTATGGGGTTTATGTACTGTCTAGGGGGCTTAAGTACTGTCTATGGGGTTTATGTACTGTCTATGGGTTTTATGTACTATCTAGAGGGCTTAAGTACTGTCTATGGGGTTTATGTACTGTCTATGGGGTTGATGTACTGTTTACGGGGTTGATGTTTGTCTATGGGGTTTATGTACTGTCTATGGGGTTGATGTACTGTTTATGGGGTTGATGTCTGTCTATGGGGTTTATGTACTGTCTATGGGGTTTATGTACTGTCTATGGGGTTTATTTACTGTCTAGGGTGTTTATGTACTGTCTATGGGGTTTATCTACTGTCTATGGGGTTTATCTACTGTCTATGGGGTTGATGTACTGTCTATGGGGTTGATGTCTGTCTATGGGGTTTATGTACTGAAAGAAAGAGAGAGACATCAAGGGAAGAGGAGAACACTAACAAAAGGGTTCCTCAAGGGTTTGGGAAGGCTAATGGTTCTATATGGAGCCATAATGACTCAAATAACCTTTTGAATTCTTCAATGGTTCTTTATAGTTCACAAAAGGGTTCTTTGCTCTTTTGGTAATAATTGCAATGTAGGGGAGGTTTGCTCTCAGCTCTGTTTGTGCAGCTGTGACTGAGAGCCTCATTCCAGTTCATTTAATCTGTTGTGTCATGCTATTACATGTTATATATAACTATGGCTGGTGATGATGTCTTGTGAAAGACTCATGTATGGCCTTGTGTCATTTAAGAAGTGTTGTCTAAATCAGTAAGTGGTTCTCATTTCCCTCCTCGGGAACCCCCAGCTGTTCCAGAGGTAGTTCACTGGATTCAACTTGTCAATTAACACAATAATAACACCTATTGAATAAAAATTTAAAAAAGCATATTATATGGCTAATCAGAAAAATATATTATATGGCTATTCAGAAAAAGAAACCATGTATGGGTTTTCAAAAGGATCTGCAATGAACCAAATTAACTTTATAGAACCACCTTCTCCATAAAGGGTTCTTTATTCCATTTAGAACCTCATGACCATGGTTCTTTATAGAACCATTCTCCATAACGGATTCTTTATTCCATTTAGAACCTCATGACCATGGTTCTTTGTAGAACCATTCTCCATAACGGATTCTTTATTCCATTTAGAACCTCATGACCATGGTTCTTTATAGAACCATTCTCCATAACGGATTCTTTATTCCATTTAGAACCTCATGACCATGGTTCTTTGTAGAACCCCCCCCCCAAAAGTGATATGAACAGTAGCACCAAAAAGGGTTCTGCTGTGGTTAATAGCCAAATGACCCTTATAGGTACAAAAAAACGAAACAAAAATGGTGTGAACAGGGGATAGATAAAGAGAGGGAGAGAGAAATGCTGAGCTGGTGTTCTCTCCTCCCACCTACAAACACCACAGATTATCGCTCTGATCAGGAAATAATACATTCATCATTTATCCTTTCAGGGTATTAATTAGCTTTCAAACCCTGATACTCAGACCAAAGAAGAAGAGAGGAGAGAAGAAGTGAGTAGAAGAGGGGAGGGGAGGGGAGGGGAGGGGAGGGGAGGGGAGAGGAGAGGAGAGGAGAGGAGAGAGGAGAGGAGAGAGAGAGAGAGAGAGAGAGAGAGAGAGACCATTGCCATGGTTGGATTCAATATGGCATTGTCTAGATAGATGGCTGTATATTTGAGAGAGAGAGAGAGAGAGAGAGAGAGAGAGAGAGAGAGAGAGAGAGAGAGAGAGAGAGAGAGAGAGGAGAGGAGAGGAGAGGAGAGGAGAGGAGAGGAGAGGAGAGGAGAGGAGAGGAGAGGAGAGGAGAGGAGAGGAGCATGAAAATGCCACAATATCAGTATGCTGGTCTGGGAGTCTGCGCTGTACTGAAGGCCGTCTCAGAGAAAGTTCAGTTAGTTTGACAGGAAAGTAAACTTCTGATCAAGCAAAGCTCTGAAAACGAGGGCTTACTGTATACAGCACTGCACTGTATATGTGAAAACCCTAGATACTCATAACATGGATTCTGAAAAGAGCTTGTGTGGCAGGAATCTCATAGGACTAAATTAAAATAATGGAGAATATCAAAGCTTTACACAGCACTGTGGCATTAATAGCTAAAAAGCAGATCAATGTTTTATCACATTAAAAATATAGCACACAACATGACCCCTCACCCTGTAGATGATGTAATTGTCTGGAGGGTTCAATCCTTGGCACACCAGAGAATTGGACAAAATAATACTTGTGTGATTTATTTGTGTGTTTTCCAGTTTGTCAGTTCAGAGGCTTTAGTTTCAGGACAGGAAAAGAGAAGAGAGGGTGAATTAAACATGAGTCTGTCTGTGTTTTCCCCTGAAGCACTGGGGTGTGTATGGTTCACACACACACACACAAACGCACACACGCACACACATACCTCTCTGTCAGATATACCTCTCTGTCTGTTGTGACGTTACAGGCAGAGGAAGAGTTTCTGTTCATCTAACTCTGTTCATCTAACTCCTCACAGAGTTAATCTGCTCTTTCTCATGTCTTCATTTCATACATTCATCAAACTTGTAAATGTGAACTTGTTCTCAACTAGCCTACCTGGTTAAATAAAGGTGAAATGTACACTATATATATATTTTTCAACTCTGTTCTGCTCAGTTCAGCTCAGTTCAACTCAGTTCAGCTCATTTCAACTCAGTTCAACTCAGTTCAGCTCAGTTCTAACACTCTGCACACGCTAAAGGTGGTATGGAATAGTCCCCGCGATATGCAACTGTTCAGGGAAGTCAGGAACTAATACACGCAGTCAGTCAGGAAAGCAAAGGCTAGCTTCAAGCAGAAATTCACATCCTGTAGCTCCAACTCCAAAAAGTTTTGGGACCCTGTCAAGTCCATGGAGAACAAGAGCACCTCCTCCCAGCTGCACTGAGGCTAGGTAACACAGTCACCACTGATAAATCCATGATAATTGAACATTTCAATAAGCATTTCTCAACGGCTGGCCATGCCTTCCTCCTGGCTACTCCAACCCCGGCCGACAGTTCCGCCACCCCCCCCCCCCCCGCAGCTACTCGCCCAAGCCTCCCCAGCTTCTCCTTCACCCAAATCTAGACAGCAGATGTTCTGAAAGAGCTGCAAAACCTGGACCCGTACAAATCAGCTGGGCTAGACAATCTGGGCCCTCTCTTTCTAAAACTATCCGCCGCCATTGTTGCAACCCCTATTACCAGCCTGTTCAAACTCTCTTTCGTATCGTCCGAGATCCCTAAAGAAAGGGGGTGACACCCTAGACCCAAACTGTTACAGACCTATATCCATCCTGCCCTGCCTATCTAAAGTCTTCGAAAGCCAAGTTAATAAACAGATCACTGACCATTTCGAATCCCCACCGTTCCTTCTCCACTGTGCAATCCTGTTTCCGAGCCGGTCACGAGTGCACCTCAGCCACGCTCAAAGTACTAAACGATATCATAACCGCCATCGATAAAAGACAGTACTGTGCAGCCGTCTTCATCGACCTGGCCAAGGCTTTCGACTCTGTCAATCACCGTATTCTTATCGGCAGACTCAATAGCCTTGGTTTTTCTAATGACTGCCTCTCCTGGTTCACCAACTACTTTGCAGACAGAGTTCAGTGTGTCAAATCGGAGGGCATGTTGTCCGGACCTCTGGCAGTCTCTATGGGGGTACCACAGGGTTCAATTCTCGGACCGACTCTTTCCTCTGTATATATCAATGATGTCGCTCTTGCTGCGGGCGATTCCCTGATCCATCTCTACGCATACGGCACTATTCTTTATACTTCTGGCCCTTCCTTGGACACTGTGCTAACTAACCTCCAAACGAGCTTCAATGCCATACAACACTCCTTCCGTTGCCTCCAACTGCTCGCTACAGTCCGTGCTTTGAATCCAGGCTATATCACAGCGGTCTGAGGCCTTGCATCGCACTGCATCTCAGTACAAGAGATGTCGCTACCGTCCCTGGTTTGAATTCAGGCTGTATCACAGTGGTCTGAGGCCCTGCATCTCAGTGCAAGAGGTGTCACTACAGTCCCTGGTTCAAATCCAGGCTGTTTTACAGCAGTCTAAGGCACTGCATCTCAGTGCAAGAGGTGTCACTAGAGTCTCTGGTACGAATCCAGGCTGTATCACATCCGGCCGTGATTGGGAATCCCATAGGGCGGCGCACAATTGGCCCAGCATCGTACAGGGTCTGTCATTGTAAATAAAAATGTGTTCTTAACTGACTTGCCTAGCTAAAACTTCTTACAGATCATTGGGACGCTACCGTGGCACCTGGCCAACATCCGGTAAAATTGCAGAGCACCAAATTCAAATTAAAGAAATTGTAATATTAAACATTCATGAAAATACCAGTGTCTTACATAATTTAAAAGCTTAACTTCTTGTCAGATTTTATAAATGCTTTACGGCGAAAGCACATCATGCGATTATCTGAGGACAGCGCCCGGCACACAAAAGCTTTACAAAAGCTTTACATACATTTTCCAACCAAGCAGATGAAAGTCAGAAATAGCGATAAAATAAATCACATACCTTTGAAGATATTCATCTGGTTGCAATCACAAGGGTCCCAGCTACATAACACATGGTCATTTTGTTCGATAAAGTCCTTCTTTATATCCCAAAAAAGTATGTTTCAATGGCTCGCTTGACTCAGCAATCCACCGTTTTCTCTCGTTCAAAATGCATACAAAATGAATCCCGTAAGTTACCAATAAACTTATTCTAAACAAGTCAAACAACGTTACTAATCAATCCTCAGGTACCCTATTATGTAAATAAACTACAAAGTTTAAGACAGAGAATACCGGAGACCACTAACGGAGATAAATAACGAAGTACGCGCACAAGAAAAACAAAAAATTAATTTATCAAAAAACAAGCTTGAAACTCTTTCTAAAGACTTTTGACATCTAGTGGAAGCCCTAGGAACTGCAATCTGGGAGGACTTCCTTTTATATTCCCATTCCCAGCCATTGTAATCCGAGGTGAGCTGAAAAAAAAAAATCTGGATGGATTGTCCTCGGGTTTACGCCTGCCATATTAGTTCTGTTGTACTCACAGACATAATTGTAACAGTTTTGGAAACTTTAGAGTGTTTTCTATCCAATAATATGATATGCATATCCTAGCTTCTGGGCCTGAGTAACAGTGTACTTTGGGCACCTCATTCTTCCAAACTTCCGAATACTTTTTATAGCCTGAAGAAGTTAAACAAAGGAAAAAACAAAAATGGGAATTGAACCCACAACCCTGCCATTACTAGAGCCATGCTCTGCCAACGGAGCCACAAAGGACCACAAGTAGAGAAGAAAAAAGCAATCCTACACACTTCTCCAATTGTCCCAGCTAACAGTGCATTTGAGTGTGTTTTCCTCATTAGGAATGTTAATGATGCAATTATACAACATAGAGGAGGTTCTGGGAGAGAGAGCGTGTGTGTGTGTGTGTTTGACAGAATAATGCATCAGTTTGTTTAATTGTGCACATACACACTGCTGTTCTCATCCATCAACTCCACGACCTCAACTGAGGCTTCACATTTTATATTTTAGTCATTTAGCAGATGCTCTTATCCAGAGCGACTTACAGGAGCAATTCAATCATATCCAATCAAATTTTATTTGTCACATGCGCCGAATACAACAGGTGTAGTAGACCTTACAGTGAAATGCTTACTTACAATCCCTCAACCAACAATGCAGTACAAGAAATAGACTTAAGAAAATATGAACTAAATAAACTAAGGTAATAAATAAATATAAAGTAACACAATACAATAGCAATAACTATACCGGGGGTACTGATACCTAGTCAATTTGCGGGGGACAGGTTAGTTGAACATGTAGGTAGCGGTAAAGTGACTATGCATAGATAATAATCAGCGAGTAACAGCAGTGTAAAAACAAAGAGGGTCAATGTAAATAGTCTGGGTGGCCATTTGATTAATTGTTCAGCAGTCTTATGGCTTGGGTGTAGAAGCTGTTAAGGAGTCTTTTGGACCTAGACTTGGTGCTCCGGAACCGTGTTCCGGTACCGCTTGCCGTTTGGTAGCAGAGAGAACAGTCTGACTTGGGTGACTGGAGTCTTTGACAATTTTTTGGGGCCAATGAGGGTTAAGTGCCTTGCTCAAGGGCACATCGACAGATGATTTCCCTAGCCGGCTCAGGGATTCGAACAAGCAACATTTCGGTTACTGGCCCAAGGTTTTTGTTAGCACCTAAATGTTCCCTTTAAGTCACCTTACGTCACCTTTACGTCCCCTTAAGTCCCCTTAAGTCCCCTTACGTCACCTTTACTTCCCCTTAAGTCCCCTTAAGTCACCTTACGTCACCTTTACGTCCCCTTACGTCACCTTTACGTCCCCTTAAGTCCCCTTAAGTCACCTTACGTCACCTTTACGTCCCCTTAACCCCTTAAGTCCCCTTAAGTCACCTTAAGTCACCTTATGTCACCTTTACGTTCCCTTAAGTCCCCTTAAGTAACGTTATTTCAACTTAGCTCTACCACAAACCAGCTGCAGCCCCGAACCCCTCCTCCCCTGTCACTACGAGGCTCAGAGGGAAGATAGACTGTTCCAAAATGCCAGGGTGGTGGGGGTCAGGAGTGTTAGCCATGTTGTTTATTGATGTATCCTCTCTGTCTCCCCTCCTGTCATCTGTGTGTTTGGGCTCATCCATCTCACCCTGTAGATTATGTAATTACCTGGAGTGTTCTATCCTCATACTCCCTCACCCTGTAGATGATATAATTAACTCCCTCACCCTGTAGATTATGTAATTTCCTGGAGGGTTCTATCCTCATACTCCCTCACCCTGTAGATGATGTAATTACCTGGAGTGTTCTATCCTCATACTCCCTCACCCTGTAGATTATGTAATATCTGGAGGGTTCTATCCTCATACTCCCTCACCCTGTAGATTATATAATTATCTGGAGGGTTCTATCCTCATACTCCCTCACCCTGTAGATGATATAATTATCTGGAGGGTTCTATCCTCATACTCCCTCACCCTGTAGATTATATAATTATCTGGAGGGTTCTATCCTCATACTCCCTCACCCTGTAGATGATATAATTATCTGGAGGGTTCTATCCTCATACTCCCTCACCCTGTAGATTATATAATTATCTGGAGGGTTCTATCCTCATACTCCCTCACCCTGTAGATTATATAATTATCTGGAGATGTAATTAATTATCTGGAGGGTTCTGTAGATGATATAATTATCTGGTTCTATCCTCATACTCCCTCACCCTGTAGATGATGTAATTACCTGGACCCTGTAGATTATGTAATTACCTGGAGGGTTCTATCCTCATACTCCCTCACCCTGTAGATTATGTAATTACCTAGAGGGTTCTATCCTCATACTACCTCACCCTGTAGATGATGTAATTACCTGGAGGGTTTCATCCTCATACTACCTCACCCTGTAGATGATGTAATTACCTGGAGGGTTCTATCCTCATACTCCCTCACCCTGTAGATGATGTAATTACCTGGAGGGTTCTATCCTCATACTCCCTCACCCTGTAGATGATGTAATTACCTGGAGGGTTCTATCCTCATACTACCTCACCCTGTAGATGATGTAATTACCTGGAGGGTTCTATGCTCATACCCCTCAATGCTTAGGTCAGGGGAAGGCAACCCTGTTCCTGGAGTGTCGCTGGTACTGAGGATTTTGTTCCAACTATGCAGCACACCTGACCAAATCAAATGAAACAATTCAAATCAAGTTGTGTTGGTCGCATACACATATTTAACTGATGTTATTGCAGGTGTAGTTAAATGCTAATCAGTTCAGTGATTGCCTTAATTCAACACACCTGTTCTTCCAGGATGATTAAATCATAGACTTGAAGTGCCAGGGTGTCCTAGCCCTGCCGTAGACGATGTAATTATCTGGAGGGCTCTATCCTCGTAACCCTCGCCCTGTGACAGCATGCCTCATTAATTACAACAGCCTCCAAACATTATGGAGAAGCATCTCTCTCTCTCTCTCTCTCTCTCTCTCTCTCTCTCTCTCTCTCTCTCTCTCTCTCTCTCTCTCTCTCTCTCTCTCTCTATGTATGAATAGATATTATGGAAACTGCCTCATTCGGTGTATGACCTTGCCATTAAATACTTGGCTCCCCCTAACAAGCACCTATCCTCCGTGAACTCGCTGACCTCTCGTGTTTCCTCTGTTTCTCTCTCGCGTTCGTGACTTTCTATCTTTACAGTTTTCACTTTCTCTCAAACACAATCTCCTCTTATTGTTGTGGAGGGGATAATAATAATGATCAAAATAATAATAATAATCTATAATTTTTCAGATGATACATAGCTATACAGTATATACCACAGGAAAAGAGAGAGAGAGACAGAGAGAGTTGTTTAGGTCAATTACAGAGCAGCCAGCCCAGATGGCAACGCCTGTGGCTCTCCCTCCCCCTCTTCCCCTTCGTTTCTCCTTCCTCGCTCCCCCTCTCCCCCTTCCCCTTCTTCACAAGGCATCAGTGACAGTCAATTGCCCTCATACCTCCAGTACCTGCTCACCTGACATCTCATCTCCTCTCTTTTTTCACTGTAGGTGGTGAATTACGTTTTTGGTCATCACAAATTTGTTACACAAGAAGAGATCAGTCTGTTCCTATCGCCCACTCGGTGCCCTTGGAGAGTACTGGATGACTTCCATCTCCTCACGTCTGCCTTTGATTCATTTCCTTCCACTCCTTTCCTCTTTTGACCTTTTCTCAGTCTCCTCCCACTCACAAGGCAGGCAGGGCGCTTGACCTCATCTTCACTATTGGCTGTTCGCCTACAATTCTCATTTCAACCCCCTTCCAGATCAATGCTTTCTTTCATTTTCTCTCCCTCTCTTCCCCAAACCTAGCCACTCAGATGGTCATGCGCCATCAGAATCTTCATTCTCTCTCTCCAACTGTTCTCTCCTCTTCTATCCTATCATCTCTACCTTATGCTAAATCCTTCTCCCACCTGTCTCCTGTCCTCTTTCCTACTGGCAAGCTAAGCCCTCCCCTCCTGCTCTGTGGCTGAGTGACTCATTGTGAGCTTACAGAACAGGGCTGAGAGCAACTGAGTGAAAATGAAGGAAAACTAAACTTCCAGAAGCCCTATCATCCTTTCACTCCCTCTTCTCTACCTTCTACTCCTCTGCTAAAGTCACTTTCTATCACTCTAAATGTCAAACTCTTTGCCACCTTCTCTCACATTTGCAGTTTAGTAATTTAGTAGACGGTCTTATTCCAAGCAACTTACAGGAGCAATTAGCACATTGACCGATTTTTCACCTTGCCGGCCTGGGGATTCTATTCAGCAACCTTTTGGTTACTGGCCCAACGCTCTTATTAATTGCTAGGCTATCTTAAAGACGTTAGAAGATATCCACTCCTTGAATCCCCTCTCTCTCCAGATGAAATCCTTTGGCTAGTGATGTCCAGTCGCCCGGGAACCTGCCCCTATTGAACCCATCACCTCCTCCCTTCTCCAGACCATCTCTGGAGACCTTCTTCCATTCCTCACTTCCCTCATCCACCCGTCCCTGACAAATGGCTGCCTCCGCTTTGACTTCAAGATGGCCAAAGATCGCTCCCGTCCTCAAGAAACCAACAGTCGACCACTCTGACGTCAACAACTACAGAACAGTATTCCATCTTTGTTTTACTTTCCAAAACACTTGAGCTTGCCCCTGACCTCTGTCCCTGATCTCTGACCAACTCTCGTTATCTCTCTCAGAACCATATTCTTGACCATAACCAGTCAGACTGCTCTCCTCTGCACCACGGAGGCTCTCAGCCAAAGCTGACCCACTCTCCCTTGTTCTCATCCTCCTATCCACTGCCTTCGACACCGTGACCCATCAGATCCTCCTCTCCACCCTCTCAGGGCTGGATGTCTCAGGCTCTGCACACTCTTGGATTTTTATCTAAATCTGAGTCTGCAAAAGAAGGTTGACAATGTTTTTACACTGCTGCTACTCCCTGTTTTTTTTATTATCTATGCATAGTCACTTTACCCCTACCTACATGTACAAATTACCTTGACTAAGCTGTACCCCCGCACGTTGACTCGGTACCGGTAACCCCTGTATTTAGCCTCATTATTTTATTGTGTAACTTTTTTATGTTTATTTAGTAAGTATTTTCTTAAGTCTATTTTCTTAACTTCTTGACGCACCCATCCCGTTAGAGGGATCATTTTCGTCAAAATCCCCTGAATTGCAGAGCGCCAAATTCAAATTAAATTACAAAACATATATTTAATTTTCATGAAATCACAAGTGCAATATAGCAAAACACATTTTAGCTTGTTGTTAATCCACCTGGCATGTCAGATTTCAAAAAGGCGTTACAGCTAAAACTATCCAAGCGTTTATGTTAGGACATCTCTCTCAGCAGACAAAACATTACAAACAGCTAGCAGCAAAGTAGATTGGTCACGAAAGTCAGAAAAGCAATAAAATGAATCGCTTACCTTTGATGATCTTCAGATGTTTGCACTCACGAGACTCCCAGTTACACAATAAATGGTCCTTTTGTTCCATAAAGATTATTTTTATATCCAAAATACCTCCATTTGGTTGGCGCGTTTCGTTCAGAAATCCCAGGCTCGAGCCGTCACGACGGGGCAGACGAAAATGCCAAATAGTATCAGTAAAGTTCGTAGAAACATGTCAAACGTTTTTTATAATCAATCCTCAGGTTGTTTTTACAATAAATAATCGATAATATTTCAACCGGACCGTAGCTTTTTCAGTAGGAGAGAGAGAGAAAATGTCTGCTGCAAACTCTGCCATAGAGAAAGGAATCTGGTTGATATCCCTTTAAATGGAGGGAAGTCATGCAATGGAACAGAGTGGTTTCAAGAAAAACAGCACTTCCTGGTTGGATTTTCCTCTGGTTTTTGCCTGCAATATCAGCTCTGTTATACTCACAGACAATATTTTGACAGTTTTTGAAATGTTAGTATTTTCTATCCTAATCTGACAATTATATGCATATTCTCGATTCTGGGCCTGAGAAATAGGCAGTTTCATTTGGGGACGTTTTTCATCCAAACATAAAACTACTGCCCCCTACACTCAAGAGGTTAAAACTGCATTGTTGATTAAGGGCTTGTAAGTTAGCATTTCACGTAAGGTCTGTATTCGGGGATTACGATTTGATTTGATGAGAGGATCTGAGTCTGCACCACATGTTCTCACTACTGGTGTCCCCCAGGGTTCTAGGCCCCCTCTTAATTCTCTATACACCAAGTCACCAACACACATCTCTGTGTTCATGGCAGATATCTCAGCTTGGATTTCTGCCCACCACTTCAAACTCAAACTTGATAAGACGAAGCTGCTCTTCCTCCTGATGAAGACCTGCCTGTTCCAAGACCTCCCCATAATGGTTGGCAACTCCACGGTGTTCCCCTCCCAGAGTTCACAGAACCTTGGCTTGACCCTGGAAAACAACCTGTCATTCTCTGCAAACATCAAAGCAGTGACTCGCTGCTACAGGTTCATGCGCTACATCACACAGGAAGCGGAGCATGTCCTTATCTGGGCTCTTGTCATCTCCCGTCCAGACTACTGCAACTCTCTGTTGGCTGCGCTCCCTGCTTGTGCCATTAAACCCCTGCTACTTATCCAGAATGCCATAGCCCGCCTGGTGTTCAACCTTCGCAAGTTCTCCTATTTCACCCCGCTCCTCTTCAAGGGGAACTGCCCCTCTCTACCGTCAGGCTGATGCTCAAACCGTACATTCCAACCCGAGCACTCCATTCTGCCACCTCTGGTGTCTTGGCCGTCCCACCCCTACGGAGGTCAGTTCCCACTCAGGCCAGTGAAAGCTCTTCTGTTCTCAGCTTTCCCCTGAAGCTAGGACAACAGAGTTCCTGCCCATCTTCCAAAATCGTCTTGTGACTCTCAAACCCGGGTCCGGGAGCGTAATCATCGCCTCACACTAATTAGCATAACGCAACGGACATAAATCTTCCTAGAAAATCTTCCTAGTCATGAAAAATCTCAAGTGAAATATATTGGAACATGGCTTAGCCTTTTGTTAATCACCCTGTCATCTCAGATTTTCAAAATATGCTTTACAGCCAAAGCTAGACAAGCATTTGTGTAAGTTTATCGATAGCCTAGCATAGCATTATGCCCTGCTAGCAGCAGGCAACCTTGTCACGAAAATCAGAAAAGCAATCAAATGAAATCGTTTACCTTTGATGAACTTCGGATGTTTTCACTCACGAGACTCCCAGGTAGATAGCCAAAGTAAATTTTTTCCCAAAATATTATTTTTGTAGGCGAAATAGCTCCGTTTGTTCTTCACCCTTGGCTGAGAAATCGACCGGAAATTGCGGTCACGACAAGGCTGAAAAATATTCCAAATTAGCTCCATAATATCGACAGAAACATGGCAAACGTTGTTTATAATCAATCCTCAAGGTGTTTTTCAAATATCTATTCGATAATAAATCAACCGGGACAATTGGTTTCTCAGTAGAAGTGATTGGAATAATGGCTACCTCTGTACTTTACGCAAGATTTTCTCCGGGAGCATCTTGTGACCACTTGCGCAATGTAGCCCCCTACTGGTATTCTTCAACATAAATGCGTAAAACTATGTCACAAAGCTGTAGAAACCTTGGGGAATACGTAGAAAGCGTAAGCTAGTTGATGGCACATTCACAGCTCAATAGGGACTCATTGGAACGCAGCACTTTCAAAATATGGGCCACATCCGGATTGGATTTTTCTCAGGCTTTCGCCTGCAACATCAGTTCTGTTATACTCACAGACAATATCTTTACAGTTTTGGAAACGTTAGATTGTTTTCTATCCAAAGCTGTCAATTTTATGCATATTCTAGCATCTTGTCCTGACAAAATATCCCATTTAAAACGGGAATGTTTTTTTTCCAAATATGAAAATACTGCCCCTAGAGTTGCAGGTTTTAAATAAATCCCCCCCACAAATCATATTTTCACTGACACTGACTTTGCTTGTAGGTACCTTACTTGCTAGGATTTTGTTATGTGGTTGTTCTCTCCCAGCTATAGATGAATGCATATATAATGTATACGTGCAAATATCAGTGTTATTGATCTTGTCTCAGTCAGCCCACGTATCAGCCTTATCCCCATATCCTCCATATATCCTGTCTCAGTCCTTCTCTTAATGAGTTATTGACTTCCTCTCACTCCCTGCACCTCTCTCCCCGAATAAGAACTGCAAACATCAGAACTACTGGACTGAGGTCAAAGCTGATCTCAGGATGTTAGATAGTTACAGATATATACTGAGAAAGGCTCAAAAACAAGTAGAGGCAGACAGAGACAGGCAGACAGAGACAGACAGACAGACAGGCAGACAGACAGACAGACAGTATGGTGGAGAGACAGTGAAGCGAGAGAGGTACTGGAGGGATGAGGGCAATTGACTGTCACTGATGACCTGTGACAGGAAGGAGGGAGAGGTGAACAACGGGAAGGAGGAGAGGGGGAGGGAGGAAGGAGAAAGGAAGGGGAAGAGGGGGAGGGAGAGCCACAGGCATCTCCATCTGAGCTGGCTGCTCTGTAATTGACCTTAACAACTCTCTCTCTCTCTCTCTCTCTCTCTCTCTCTCGCTCTCTTGCTCTCTTTCTCTCTTTCTCTCTCTCTTTCTCTCTCTCTCTCTCTCTCTCTCCCTCTCTCTCTCTCTCTCGCTCTCTCCTGCACTCTTCCTCAGTCTTCCCGAGTCTAACATTGTGTTTCTGTCTCTCTCTCCTGCACTCTTCCTCAGTCTTCCGAGTCTAACGCTGTGTTTCTGTCTCTCTCATTCAGTGTGATCAGCAGGGCCCCAGGTCTGAAGCTGGTAGTGGAGACTCTGATGTCGTCTCTAAAGCCCATAGGGAACATTGTGGTCATCTGCTGTGCCTTTTTCATCATCTTTGGTATCCTGGGAGTACAGGTGAGATCGGAACCATTTTTGCACCCCATACAAAAAGGCCTAGCATATTATACATTTTCCCAAAACAATATCAACCAACCAATATCAGGGAAAATGTTTCTTTCAAGTTAGGTTTCACACCTTAATACCTTTGGTGTTAAGGGTTCTTCTGGGCTCCTTCCACACACCCGTCTCTCCTCTTGCCAGTGACAATGTTGGAACTGACAAGTGGCTAATATTACGCATCAGCACCCTCTTCTCCATTCACCCCCTGCCAGGGCTCTTAGGTCGTACATCAGCAGGAAAGTGCTCTTCCGGGTGGTTTCCACGATATAACTGAGGGCTCAACCCTGCTTGTCAAGTCGTATAGCTGGATAAGATGTGGTCGTAAGCCCGCTGTCCAATTTACACTTAATGTTCTGTGTGTCCTTGGAGTCACAAAAATATGTTACCTGTGTGTATGTGCTTGTTTGGTGTCTGCGTCTGTGCATGAGTTACATGCTACCAATCACGAGAGGACATGCAAGGTCACTACGGAATCCTCTCATGGGATATGGCCTGAAGACCAATTGGAAATTACAATAAAGTTGGCATTAGTGTGACCACGTGTGTGTGTGTGTGTGTGTGTGTGTGTGTGTGTGTGTGTGTGTGTGTGTGTGTGTGTGTGTGTGTGTGTGTGTGTGTGTGTGTGTGTGTGTGTGTGTGTGTGTGTGTGTGTGTGTGTTTTCTCTCTCCAGCTCTTCAAGGGGAAGTTCTTTGCGTGTCAGGGAGAGGACGTGAGAAACGTCACTAACAAGTCAGACTGTATGATGGCCAACTACAAGTGGGTCAGACAGCAGTACAACTTTGACAACCTGGCACAGGTACCATTCACAACACGACCAGACACAGGTACCATTCACAACACGACCAGACACAGGTACCATTCACAACACAACCAGACACAGGTACCAGTCACAACACAACCAGACACAGGTACCATTCACAACACAAACTGACACAGGTACCATTCACAACACGACCAGACACAGGTACCATTCACAACACGACCAGACACAGGTACCATTCACAACACGACCAGACACAGGTACCATTCACAACACAAACTGACACAGGTACCATTCACAACACAACCAGACACAGGTACCATTCACAACACAAACTGACACAGGTACCATTCACAACACAAACTGACACAGGTACCATTCACAACACGACCAGACACAGGTACCATTCACAACACAACCAGACACAGGTACCATACTCAACACAACCAGACACAGGTACCATTCACAACACAACCAGACACAGGTACCATTCACAACACAAACTGACACAGGTACCATTCACAACACAACCAGACACAGGTACCATTCACAACACAAACTGACACAGGTACCATTCACAACACGACCAGACACAGGTACCATTCACAACACAACCAGACACAGGTACCAGTCACAACACAAACTGCCACAGGTACCATTCACAACACAAACTGACACAGGTACCATTCACAACACAAACTGACACAGGTACCATTCACAACACGACCAGACACAGGTACCATTCACAACACAACCAGAAACAGGTACCATTCACAACACAAACTGACACAGGTACCATTCACAACACAACCAGACACAGGTACCATTCACAACACAAACTGACACAGGTACCATTCACAACACAAACTGACACAGGTACCATTCACAATACTTACAGAGATGTTGTATCTCCACTACTTTCTTTTTAAACTGCCCTCGTGGAAACCTTGTTTGTGACTGATGCTTGTGATGGTATCACAACCTACTGTAGGTAGCATAGCGGTTAGGAGTGTTGAGCCAGTAACCGAAAGGTTTGAATCTCGAGCCGACTAAGTGACAAATCTGACAATGTGCCCTTGAGCAAGGCACTTAACCCTAATTGCTTCTGTAAAGTCACTCTGGATACGAGTGTCTGCTAAACAACGTAAATGTGTAATGTTCTCCCTCTCTCGCCAGGCTCTGATGTCTCTGTTCGTGCTGGCCTCTAAGGATGGTTGGGTTGATATCATGTGTGATGTTCTCCCTCTCTCGCCAGGCTCTGATGTCTCTGTTCGTGCTGGCCTCTAAGGATGGTTGGGTTGATATCATGTATGATGGATTAGATGCAGTGGGAGTCAACCAACAGGTATACAACACACACACACACACACACACACACACACACACAGACAGACACACAGACACACAGACACACACACACACACACAGACACACACACACACACACACAGACACACAGACACACACACACACACACACAGACACACAGACACACACACACACACACACACACACACACACACACACACACACACACACAGCGTTTGCCGTTAGAACGTCGCCACAGTGCTCGTTAACGTGTGTCTCCCCCTCCAGCCGCAGCTGAACCACAACCCCTGGATGCTCCTCTACTTCATCTCCTTCCTGCTCATCGTCAGCTTCTTCGTGCTCAACATGTTCGTGGGCGTGGTGGTGGAGAACTTCCACAAGTGTCGTCGCAGCCAGGAGGCCGAGGAGGCCAAGCGCAGGGAGGAGAAGAGACTGAAACGGATGGAGAAAAAGAGACGGAGTAAGGAGAAGGAGATGGCTGGTCGGTAGTCTTTCCACATCTTTCTGAGTCCTGCTTGTTTTGGTTTGATTCGCTTTGATTTGACCAAAGCCAAGCGATTGAGAGGGAACGCGTTAGACCTGAAGTCGCTGCTATTTCTACTGTAGAAGTCCTTTTTCTTTCTATTTCCCCCTCTGCTAGTTGTCCTCTCTCTGCCTGGTGGTCAGCGGTCACCCATTCTGGTCCTGGAGAGCTACTTTGGTTCCAGCCCACCAGTAACTGTAAAACCTGGATAAGTGTTAGTTCTGGGCTGGAACAAAAAGCCCACACACACCGAGTCTCTCTCCAGGATCGGAGTTGGTGCGCTGGTCTAGTAGAATAGACACCCCGCCCCCTTTTCCTGCCTGGCCTATCATAGAGAGCATACTTATGACCGCCCCCTTGGAGCATGCCCAGTGAGTACTGGTGGGTGGGACTTGCATGATGTGGCACTTCCACAGGTAGAGGGAGGGGGGTGGGGTGAGGGGAAGGTAACGCCCCCTTCTATATCCCAACTCATTTCCTGCATATAGTTGTAGTACAGCCGGAGGGGTAGGTAGAACTACAAACCAAACTAGGAAGTACCTAGATGCTGATCTAGGGTCTGATCTAATGGCTTCCTTCATATAGTAAAGGTTAGGGTTATACGATGGTCAGCAGATCCTAGATCTGTCCCCACCGCCTCTCCAGCTGTACAGGAACGGGTTACCAGATGCCCGATGTCGCCTCTCTCCATAGTAATTCCACTGCCTTCGAACCCCAGACATTGGACAAGAGAAGAGTGGATATTTCAGAAGCCGTATTGGCTTTAGAGATACTTTTGGTTTGATAAATCTAAGATAATTTTGAAATGTTGTAATCAGATGTTGATGGTAGTTGACAGTGGGAATGCTTTCGTTCAACTCTTGAGAAATACAGATGGATATGGAGCTTCTCTTGGAGATGTGGTCACCATTAACGCTCCCAGTCACTCACACAGAACGAACACACATTCAGTCACTCACACCCTCTCACACACATTCATCACTCACACAGAACGAACACACATTCAGTCACTCACACCCTCTCACACACATTCAGTCACTCACACCCTCTCACACACATTCAGTCACTCACACCCTCTCACACACATTCAGTCACTCACACCCTCTCACACACATTCAGTCACTCACTCACTCTCACACACATTCAGTCACTCACTCACTCTCACACACATTCAGTCACTCACTCCCTCTCACACACATTCAGTCACTCACACCCTCTCACACACATTCAGTCACTCACACACATTCAGTCACTCACTCCCTCTCGCACACATTTAATCACTCACACAGAATGAACTCACTCCCTCTCACACACATTCAATCACTCACACAGAACGAACACACATTCAGTCACTCACTCCCTCTCACTCACTCCCGAACACACACGGTCTCTCTCTCTCACTCCTCTTATGCTCAACCTCTCACACACTCCTGTGTCTGTACAGACATGTAATATAAGACCCTTCATATCCATTGGTTTCTTTCTCAGTTTATAGTTTTCTATAGTTTTCTATAGTTTATAGTGTATCTATAGTTTATAGTGTATCTATAGTGTGTTTATAGTGTATCTATAGTGTGTATCTATAGTGTGTTTATAGGGTATCTATAGTGTGTTTATAGGGTATCTATAGTGTATTTATAGGGTATCTATAGTGTGTTTATAGGGTATCTATAGTGTGTTTATAGGGTATCTATAGTGTGTTTATAGGGTATCTATAGTGTGTTTATATGGTATCTATAGTGTGTTTATAGGGTATCTATTGTGTGTTTATAGGGTATATATAGTGTGTTTATAGGGTATCTATAGTGTGTTTATAGGGTATCTATAGTATGTTTATAGGGTATCTATAGTGTGTTTATAGGGTATCTATAGTGTGTTTATAGGGTATCTATAGTGTGTTTATAGGGTATCTATAGTGTGTTTATATGGTATCTATAGTGTGTTTATAGGGTATCTATTGTGTGTTTATAGGGTATATATAGTGTGTTTATAGGGTATCTATAGTGTGTTTATAGGGTATCTATAGGGTATCTATAGTGTGTTCATAGGGTATCTATAGTGTGTTTATAGGGTATCTATAGTGTGTTTATAGGGTATATATAGTGTGTTTATAGGGTATCTATAGTGTGTTTATAGGGTATCTATAGTGTGTTTATAGGGTATCTATTGTGTGTTTATAGGGTATCTATAGTGTGTTTATAGGGTATCTATAGTGTGTTTATAGGGTATCTATAGTGTGTTTATAGGGTATCTATAGTGTGTTTATAGGGTATCTATAGTGTGTTTATAGGGTATCTATAGTGTGTTTATAGGGTATCTATACTGTGTTTATAGGGTATCTATACTGTGTTTATAGGGTATCTATAGTGTGTGTATAGGGTATCTATACTTGTTTATAGGGTATCTATAGTGTGTTTATAGGGTATCTATACTGTGTTTATAGGGTATCTATAGTGTGTTTATAGGGTATCTATAGTGTGTTTATAGGGTATCTATAGTGTGTTTATAGGGTATCTATAGTGTGTTTATAGGGTATCTATAGTGTGTTTATAGGGTATCTATACTGTGTTTATAGGGTATCTATAGTGTGTTTATAGGGTATCTATAGTGTGTTTATAGGGTATCTATAGTGTGTTTATAGGGTATCTATAGTGTGTTTATAGGGTATCTATACTGTGTTTATAGGGTATCTATACTGTGTTTATAGGGTATCTATAGTGTGTTTATAGGGTATCTATAGTGTGTTTATAGGGTATCTATAGTGTGTTTATAGGGTATCTATACTGTGTTTATAGGGTATCTATACTGTGTTTATAGGGTATCTATAGTGTGTTTATAGGGTATCTATAGTGTGTTTATAGGGTATCTATACTGTGTTTATAGGGTATCTATACTGTGTTTATAGGGTATCTATACTGTGTTTATAGGGTATCTATAGTGTGTTTATAGGGTATCTATAGTGTGTTTATAGGGTATCTATAGTGTGTTTATAGGGTATCTATACTGTGTTTATAGGGTATCTATAGTGTGTTTATAGGGTATCTATACTGTGTTTATAGGGTATCTATACTGTGTTTATAGGGTATCTATAGTGTGTTTATAGGGTATCTATAGTGTGTTTATAGGGTATCTATACTGTGTTTATAGGGTATCTATACTGTGTTTATAGGGTATCTATAGTGTGTTTATAGGGTATCTATAGTGTGTTTATAGGGTATCTATACTGTGTTTATAGGGTATCTATAGTGTGTTTATAGGGTATCTATACCGGTTGAATATCGGGACCGTTTTTGTTTTATTAAATCTGTCACGTCAAGCTTGTTATTTTTCTGTTGCTTGGAAACCTTTTCTTCACAGTTGTAACTGAAATGGTAAACATGTTGACAGATTGAGAGCACGTCTGAGTTAATGTATGTACAGTTAAGGTATAGCCCTTATGAATGGGCAGGTTTCAGAATCTATTGCTATCTTTTCTGGTTGACACAAGGGTTTTGGAGGAGTTGTTTTCCTCGTGTAGAGGTTGCTTGACTTTTCTGAAAGAGTTTAACTACACCAGAGTGGCTCTTTTTGTATTTCAATGATTTGTGACACAGATCTTTTGAATTTGGGATTTGAAAATAGGCGATCGACTGTTTACAAAATCTCCAACTGAGTCCTTGAATCCTGACTCACATCAAGTGTATCAAGGAGCTCACACTGGAATAAGTTGAAAAGACTGAAGTATGTGCTCGACCCAGCGCTATCATATTCATCTATTATCCCGTGCCCGTCTCCCACTCGTCCCCCTGACTCTCTCTCATCCAATCCAGTGGGTTTTCTACCCACACTCAGACTCTACCACAGCCTCTAGGTTTTCCTACACACGCTCAGACTCTACCACAGCCTCTAGGTTGTCTACCCACGCTCAGACTCTACCACAGCCTCTAGGTTGTCTACCCACGCTCAGACTCTACCACAGCCTCTAGGTTGTCTACCCACGCTCAGACTCTACCACAGCCTCTAGGATGTATACCCACGCTCAGACTCTACCACAGCCTCTAGGTTGTCTACCCACACTCAAACTCTACCACAGCCTCTATGTTGTCTACCCACATTCAGACTCTACCACAGCCTCTAGGTTGTCTACCCACGCTCAGATTCTACCACAGCCTCTAGGTTGTCTACCCACGCTCAGACTCTACCACAGCCTCTAGGTTGTCTACCCACGCTCAGACTCTACCACAGCCTCTAGGTTGTCTACCCACGCTCAGACTCTTCCACAGCCTTTAGGTTGTCTACCCACGCTCAGACTCTACCACAGCCTCTATGTTGTCTACCCACGCTCAGACTCTACCACCGCCTCTAGGTTGTCTACCCATGCAAATGCAGGGGGAAGAGAGTGTGTGTCACAAGCACCAGATGGTAGCAGACCAGACTATCAAAACATACAGGATCAACCCTCTCCCCCTCCTTTTCCCTCTCCCTATCCCTTTCTCTCCCTCTCTGCTTCACTCTCTCTCTCTCTCTCTCTCTCTCTCTCTCTCATTTCCCTCTCTCTTTATCCACCCCCTTCTCTCTCTCCCTCTCTCTCCTTCTCCTTTTCTCTCTATCTTTATCTCATTCTCTCTCCCTCTCAATGTTCCCCTCTTTATTTCCATCTCTCTCTCCCTCCCCCTCTCTCCCTCCCTCTCTCGTTATCTCACGCCCTCCCTCTCTGCTTCCCTCTCTTTATCTCTCTCCCTTTCTCCCTCTCCCTCGCCACTTACCTGTCTCACTCTCTTTGTCTCTCTCTCTCTATCTCTCTCCCTTTCTCCCTCGCTCCCTCTCATTTTCCCTCTCTCTCTCTCTTTAATCCCCTCTCTCTCCAATTCCCTCTCTCTCAATTCATCCCCCTCTCCCTCTCTTTATCTCTCTCTCTCTCTTTCGCTCTCTTTATCATTTTCTCTCTCTCTCACTCTCCCTCTCTCGCCCTCTCTGTTTCCCTCGATCTCTCTTTGTCAATTCATTTAAATTCAATTTAAGAGCTTTATTGGCATGGGAAATATTAACAAAGCAAGACAATAAACAAAAGTGAAATAAACAATACAAATTAACAGTAAACATCACACTCACAAAAGTTCCAAAGTAATAGATATTACAAATGTCATATTTGTTCAAAATAGTTAAAGTACAAAAGAGAAAATAAATAAACACAGTTGAAGTCGGAAGTTTACATACACCTTAGTCAAACACATTTAAACCCAGTTTTTCACAATTTCTGACATTTAATCCCAGTAAAAATCCACGGCCTTAGGTCAGTTAGGATCATAACTTCACGGTGCTTCACAGTTGGCATGATGTCCTTCAGCTAGCAAGCCTCCCCCTTTTTCTTCCAAACATTCAACTTCAACTGTAGGTTGTACTTACAATGGTGTTTATTCTTCCCTCTATATAACCCTATCCCCATTCCTCTCTATAGTTCTACTTCTATTAAATCCACTGAGACAGGCAGACAGGCAGACAGGCAGGCAGGCAGGCAGACAGGCAGACAGACAGACAGACAGACAGACAGACAGACACGACACGACAGACAGACACGACAGACAGACAGTCAGACACAACAGACACGACAGACACGACAGACAGACACAACAGACACGACAAGCCGACCCCAATTATGTCCCCAGACAGACAGACAGACACGACAGACATGACAGACAGACACAACAGACAGGCAGACAGACCCGACAGACAGGCAGACAGACAGACACGACAGACAGACAGACAGACAGACAGACACAGACACGACACGACACGACAGACAGACACGACAGACAGACAGTCAGACACA
>NC_092162.1:8982377-9002377 GCF_045791955.1 Oncorhynchus clarkii lewisi | reverse complement strand
ATCCCATACACAGACATCCAACCCCACACACAGACATCCAACCCCATACACAGACATCCAACCCCACACACAGACATCCAAACCCATATACACAGACATTCAACCCCATACACAGACATCCAACCCCATACACAGACATCCAACCCCACACACAGACATCCAACCCCATACACAGACATCCAACCCCATACACAGACATCCAACCCCACACACAGACATCCAACCCCACACACAGACATCAAACCCCACACACAGACATCCAACCCCATACACAGACATCCAACCCCACACACAGACATCCAACCCCACACACAGACATCCAACCCCATACACAGACATCCAACCCCACACACAGACATCCAACCCCACACACAGACATCCAACCCCACACACAGACATCCAACCCCACACACAGACATCCAACCCCATACACAGACATCCAACCCCATACACAGACATCCAACCCCACACACAGACATCCAACCCCATACACAGACATCCAACCCCATACACAGACATCAAACCCCATACACAGACATCAAACCCCATACACAGACATCAAACCCCATACACAGACATCCAACCCCACACACAGACATCAAACCCCACACACAGACATCCAACCCCATACACAGACATCCAACCCCATACACAGACATCCAACCCCACACACAGACATCCAACCCCACACACAGACATCCAACCCCATACACAGACATCCAACCCCATACACAGACATCCAACCCCATACACTGTATTTGTAAACCAATGCAACCGAAGCTCCTTCAAGTTCAAACTGATACACACACATTCAACCCAACCAGAACCTCTTTCAACCCCATACACAGACATATATTCACTCCAACCCAATCAAAGCCTACTCACGCTGTGAAATTAAACCCATCGTGCTGTGCCAGGGACTTCAGTGTGTCTGTATTTACCAACCAAGCCTTGTGTTCCTGAAGTGTGGCTCTGAGTGTGGCTCAGTCCCAAAATAACTCCTAGTTCCTCACCCTAACCTCTGTACCCTTGCTTTGTAGACTTCAAAGAATCGGATGGATATAGGTAATGTGTTCTAAGGGGCTAAGAGGTTGTTTTTGGACTGTTTTTTAATATTGGTGCTCTTTCCTAACTAATTACCTTTTTATGTCGGTAATGATGTTTAATGATTCACCAATGCTTTCAGCTAAAGGGGTCTTGGTTCTCCCAAGAGTAAAATAGCATCATGTATATGACAAAATAAAAAATAAAAAAACATTTCATTCCCTATTGAAGTATAAATACATTTTTGCCTGAATCCTTTCATGGGGCTCCAACATGTAGGGTACCCAAGCTTCCTCACACAGGGCTCCAACATGTAGGGTACCCAAGCTTCCTCACACAGGGCTCCAACATGTAGGGTACCCAAGCTTCCTCACACAGGGCTCCAACATGTAGGGTACCCAAGCTTCCTCACACAGGGCTCCAACATGTAGGGTACCCAAGCTTCCTCACACAGGGCTCCAACATGTAGGGTACCCAAGCTTCCTCACACAGGGCTCCAACATGTAGGGTACCCAAGCTTCCTCACACAGGGCTCCAACATGTAGGGTACCCAAGCTTCCTCACACAGGGCTCCAACATGTAGGGTACCCAAGCTTCCTCACACAGGGCTCCAACATGTAGGGTACCCAAGCTTCCTCACACAGGGCTCCAACATGTAGGGTACCCAAGCTTCCTCACACAGGGCTCCAACATGTAGGGTACCCAAGCTTCCTCACACAGGGCTCCAACATGTAGGGTACCCAAGCTTCCTCACACAGGGCTCCAACATGTAGGGTACCCAAGCTTCCTCACACAGGGCTCCAACATGTAGGGTACCCAAGCTTCCTCACACAGGGCTCCAACATGTAGGGTACCCAAGCTTCCTCACACAGGGCTCCAACATGTAGGGTACCCAAGCTTCCTCACACAGGGCTCCAACATGTAGGGTACCCAAGCTTCCTCACACAGGGCTCCAACATGTAGGGTACCCAAGCTTCCTCACACAGGGCTCCAACATGTAGGGTACCCAAGCTTCCTCACACAGGGCTCCAACATGTAGGGTACCCAAGCTTCCTCACACAGGGCTCCAACATGTAGGGTACCCAAGCTTCCTCACACAGGGCTCCAACATGTAGGGTACCCAAGCTTCCTCACACAGGGCTCCAACATGTAGGGTACCCAAGCTTCCTCACACAGGGCTCCAACATGTAGGGTACCCAAGCTTCCTCACACAGGGCTCCAACATGTAGGGTACCCAAGCTTCCTCACACAGGGCTCCAACATGTAGGGTACCCAAGCTTCCTCACACAGGGCTCCAACATGTAGGGTACCCAAGCTTCCTCACACAGGGCTCCAACATGTAGGGTACCCAAGCTTCCTCACACAGGGCTCCAACATGTAGGGTACCCAAGCTTCCTCACACAGGGCTCCAACATGTAGGGTACCCAAGCTTCCTCACACAGGGCTCCAACATGTAGGGTACCCAAGCTTCCTCACACAGGGCTCCAACATGTAGGGTACCCAAGCTTCCTCACACAGGGCTCCAACATGTAGGGTACCCAAGCTTCCTCACACAGGGCTCCAACATGTAGGGTACCCAAGCTTCCTCACACAGGGCTCCAACATGTAGGGTACCCAAGCTTCCTCACACAGGGCTCCAACATGTAGGGTACCCAAGCTTCCTCACACAGGGCTCCAACATGTAGGGTACCCAAGCTTCCTCACACAGGGCTCCAACATGTAGGGTACCCAAGCTTCCTCACACAGGGCTCCAACATGTAGGGTACCCAAGCTTCCTCACAGGGCTCCAACATGTAGGGTACTTCCTCACACAGGGCTCCAACATGTAGGGTACCCAAGCTTCCTCACACAGGGCTCCAACATGTAGGGTACCCAAGCTTCCTCACACAGGGCTCCAGGGTACTTCCTCACACAGGGCTCCAACATGTAGGGTACCCAAGCTTCCTCACACAGGGCTCCAACATGTAGGGTACTTCCTCACACAGGGCTCCAACATGTAGTAGGGTACCCAAGCTTCCTCACACAGGGCTCCAACATGTAGGGTACCCAAGCTTCCTCACACAGGGCTCCAACATGTAGGGTACCCAAGCTTCCTCACACAGGGCTCCAACATGTAGGGTACACAGGGCTCCAACATGTAGGGTACCCAAGCTTCCTCACACAGCTTCCTCACACAGGGCTCCAACATGTAGGGTACCCAAGCTTCCTCACACAGGGCTCCAACATGTAGGGTACCCAAGCTTCCTCACACAGGGCTCCAACATGTAGGGTACCCAAGCTTCCTCACACAGGGCTCCAACATGTAGGGTACCCAAGCTTCCTCACACAGGGCTCCAACATGTAGGGTACCCAAGCTTCCTCACACAGGGCACCAACATATAGGGTATCCAAGCTTCCTCACACAGGGCTCCAACATGTAGGGTACCGAAGCTTCCTCACACAGGGCACCAACATGTAGGGTACCCAAGCTTCCTCACACAGGGCTCCAACATGTAGGGTACCCAAGCTTCCTCACACAGGGCACCAACATGTAGGGTACCCAAGCTTCCTCACACAGGGCTCCAACATATAGGGTACACAAACTTACTCACACAGGGCACCAACATATAGGGTACCCAAGCTTCCTCACACAGGGCTCCAACTTTTAGGTTACCCAAGATTCCTCACACGGGGCACCCACATGGACATTCAGTTTAACATGCTAGTCATTTATCAGATGCTCTCTATTAGCGGACCACATAGGTCTAAGGCCCCTTGGGTTGGTAGAGTGTTCGAGGGTCTGTTCGATGTTTATGTAATGTTATGTTTCTTTGTGTTGAGAGAGAGAGAGAGAGAGAGAGAGAGAGAGAGAGAGAGAGAGAGAGAAAAGAGAGAAATTATCCCCACCTCACTTCTTCACTTTCCTCTTGTCTCAGTTCTCTTTTTCTCACAAAAGTAGACCTTACACCCCTGCAATGAGAACACAAACACGCACACGCACTGCGCACATACATACAAACAGACACACACACACTTTTAAAAGTCTTTCAGGCTGATTTGGCGAAAGCTAATACAGATGTTGTCTTGACTCATTGGTTTGGCATGACATCACAGTGTCAGTCTGTACCGTAAAATCAATTCTCCCTCTAAGTGCTGCTCAGTTCTTTCTCCATCCAGAAAGAGAACGTTGGAGTAGCAGAAGTGTAATTTGGCCCTCTCTACTCTCACCTCACCTCTCCTCTCTCCCTTCATTTATCTCCCCTGTGGCAGAGCTGGGCCTGAGCCAAAAGGAAAAGGTCCCCCCCCCCCCCACCCCCCACCCCTATTTCTAGTTCTACTGCTCCCTCTCTCAGGGCAGTACTTACACAAGGTCCATCTCTCTCATTCTCGCTCTCTCCTTCCTCTTTGTGTTTGGTTTTCAACCTATGAGAATTGGGCATTTACAAGACTGCTGTCGATTGCTTTACGAAAACACAGTCAGCCACTGAAGTGTCTAATACATTATGTCAACAGTCCTCCCAAGGTACAGCAACGGATGCTCAATGAACTGTGCCCTTAGTTTCATCTATCGACCCTCTAGCGCGGCCCGATAAAATAAAGTGCTAGGCCCTGCAGCAGAACTGCAGCAGCTTAGCCGTTTCCCATGACATTTCACTGCCACAACGTTTGCACCAGTGGGTTAACTGCACTAGTATATAGTGTAATGGGTCTGCGGGTTGTAAAATACATGTACGATAAAGCAATGAACCAGGTAGACACCAAATGAGAGAGAGCCTCACACTCAAGTAGGTTTAGGATGAGGGAGAGCTGAACAGCACCTGAGGTTTAGGAATGAGGTAGAGCTGAACAGTACCTGAGGTTTAGGATGAGGGAGAGCTGAACAGCACCTGAGGTTTAGGATGAGGGAGAGCTGAACAGCACCTGAGGTTTAGGATGAGGGAGAGCTGAACAGCACCTGAGGTTTAGGATGAGGTAGAGCTGAACAGCACCTGAGCTTTGGAAGGAAGGAGAGCTGAACAACATCTGAGGTTTGGGATGAGGTAGAGCTGAACAACACCTGAGGTTTGGGATGAGGGAGAGCTGAACAGCACCTGAGGTTTGGCATGAGGTAGAGCTGAACAACACCTGAGGTTTAGGATGAGGTAGAGCTGAACAGCACCTGAGGTTTGGAAGGAAGGAGAGCTGAACAAAATCTGAGGTTTGGGATGAGGGAGAGCTGAACAACACCTGAGGTTTGGGATGAGGGAGAGCTGAACAGCACCTAAGGTTTAGGATGAGGGAGAGCTGAACAGCACCTGAGGTTTAGGATGAGGGAGAGCTGAACAGCACCTGAGGTTTAGGATGAGGGAGAGCTGAACAGCACCTGAGGTTTAGGATGAGGGAGAGCTGAACAGCACCTGAGGTTTGGAATGAGGGAGAGCTGAACAGCACCTGAGGTTTAGGATGAGGGAAAGCTGAACAGCACCTGAGGTTTAGGATGAGGGAGAGCTGAACAGCACCTTAGGTTTAGGATGAGGGAGAGCTGAACAGCACCTGAGGTTTAGGATGAGGGAGAGCTGAACAGCACCTGAGGTTTAGGATGAGGGAGAGCTGAACAGCACCTGAGGTTTAGGATGAGGGAGAGCTGAACAGCACCTGAGGTTTAGGATGAGGGAGAGCTGAACAGCACCTGAGGTTTAGGATGAGGGAGAGCTGAACAGCACCTGAGGTTTAGGAATGAGGGAGAGCTGAACAGCACCTGAGGTTTGGAAGGAAGGAGAGCTGAACAGCACCTGAGGTTTGGAAGGAAGGAGAGCTGAACAGCATCTGAGGTTTGGGATGAGGGAGAGCTGAACAGCACCTGAGGTTTGGAATGAGGGAGAGCTGAACAGCACCTGAGGTTTAGGAATGAGGTAGAGCTGAACAGCACCTGAGGTTTGGAAGGAAGGAGAGCTGAACAACATCTGAGGTTTGGGATGAGGGAGAGCTGAACAACACCTGAGGTTTGGGATGAGGTAGAACTGAACAACACCTGTGGTTTGGGATGAGGGAGAGCTAAACAGCACCTGAGGTTTAGGAATGAGGTAGGGCTGAACAGCACCTGAGGTTTAGGATGAGGGAGAGCTGAACAGCACCTGAGGTTTGGAATGAGGTAGAGCTGAACAACACCTGAGGTTTAGGATGAGGTAGAGCTGAACAGCACCTGAGGTTTGGGATGAGGTAGAACTGAACAACACCTGTGGTTTGGGATGAGGTAGAACTGAACAACACCTGTGGTTTGGGATGAGGGAGAGCTGAACAGCACCTGAGGTTTGGGATGAGGTAGAACTGAACAACACCTGTGGTTTGGGATGAGGGAGAGCTGAACAGCACCTGAGGTTTAGGAATGAGGTAGAGCTGAACAGCACCTGAGGTTTAGGATGAGGGAGAGCTGAACAGCACCTGAGGTTTGGAATGAGGTAGAGCTGAACAACACCTGAGGTTTAGGATGAGGTAGAGCTGAACAGCACCTGAGGTTTGGGATGAGGTAGAACTGAACAACACCTGTGGTTTGGGATGAGGGAGAGCTGAACAGCACCTGAGGTTTGGGATGAGGTAGAACTGAACAACACCTGTGGTTTGGGATGAGGGAGAGCTGAACAGCACCTGAGGTTTAGGAATGAGGTAGAGCTGAACAGCACCTGAGGTTTAGGATGAGGGAGAGCTGAACAGCACCTGATGTTTGGAATGAGGGAGAGCTGAACAACACCTGAGGTTTGGGATGAGGGAAAGCTGAACAGCACCTGAAGTTTGGGATGAGGGAGAGCTGAATAGCACCTGACGTTTGGGATGAGGGAGAGCTGAACAACACCTGATGTTTGGAATGAGGGAGAGCTGAACAACACCTGAGGTTTGGGATGAGGGAAAGCTGAACAGCACCTGACGTTTGGGATTAGGGAGAGCTGAACAGCACCAGAGGGAATCAGGCTGTGCACATGTGTGTGTGTGTTTGCAGGCCCATGCTGTTCTGTCCTCTCCCCTCATATGTCCTCTCTCTCTTTCACTGATGAAAGAGGGATGAGGACAGAGACTGATAGGGAGAATCCCTCCTCTCCCCCTCTCATTCCTCTTCCCTTTATGGATGGATGGATAAAATGAGGAGAAGAAGGGTATGAAACATGTACGTGATGTTCTAAGATATATTGAACTGTCCTTTTTGTTGTTATACTGTTTATGAGAAAGAAGGAAAGACAATTAAATAGGGAGAGATGCCTGAAGATACGGCAAAAGAGAGAGAGGGAGAGAGAGAGAGAGAGAGAGAGAGAGAGAGAAGAGAGAGAGAGAGAGAGAGAGAGAGAGAGAGAGAGAGAGAGAGAGAGACTTTTGACTTTTTGGTCTTTCTTTATTGAAACATTCTCAATTCATTTAAAACTCACCCCCCCACTCCTAAAATAAAAAAATAAATAAAAAAATAAATAAAAAATATATCCTGTACTGCATTCATGTACCATACTCATCTTTCCATCTACCACATGATACAAAAACCCATACACAAAAAACCCTCTCCTACAACCGTATATCCAAAACATCTTCCCCAGCAATACAGACAGCCCCCCCAACACACCATATCTCCTCAAACATCTCCACACATTTGATCATTTTATAGAACTCAAACTCAACCCTAAGGCGCGCAGAGACCATCCCATTAAACAGTAGTAAAGGGTCTGTTATCCCCCCACCTTTAACCCTGTTCCTCCTTGTTAGCCAAATAGCTAACTTTGCCTGAGCAAACAGAAAATTCAACAAAACACATTTTTCTTTCTCCTTACTCGAATACCGGTATCCCATTATAAACATCCCAACAGCAAAAACCACCCCCAACCTGTCACACAGACATTCCAACAGAGACATTAATGGCATTAACCTGGTGCACACAGAAAACACATGAATTACAGTTTCTTTCATTTGACAGAAAGGACACCCCTGCCCAATTCCCGGATCAACCCGTGCCAACCAGCTGTTAGTGGCCAGGGCTCCATGAAGAACCCTCCACTGGAGGTCCCCTGACCTCTTTGGTACTGGGGGTTTGTAGAGCGCCCTCCATCTAAAACCCACCATACTCTCCGCCCCACATACCCCCTGCCACTGATGTGCCTTCACTCCTGTTAGGCTTCTAATGCTCCTAACCTTAACGCAGAGGTTGTAGAGGGCTTTACCTCCCACCCCCTCAAACTCCCCCAGGCTCGGAGTGTTAAAATCTAACAAGTCCTCCAGACCCCCTTGCCAGTCTCCAGTCTCTGCCATCACCTGCAGTGGCGGGAACATTGGTGGCCCCTCTCCCTTTGGCCTCTCAAACACCCCCCTTACCGGCTCAGACAGTGCCTCCTGGACCTCCTCCAGGAATCTCTCCAGCAGCCTAAGAGACGTTATTCCTGTTTGTTGCGCCAAGACCTCCGGGGTTTTCCACCCCTCCTCTCCCAGCAGTCTCAGGTCACCCAGCCTTTGTAAACCCCCTGCCATCAATTGCCTCTGCAGGGTGGCCGACTGAACCGATCTCAAAGGGATGGCTGGGTTGTGGAAGATAGGCTCCTCCCACACCCACTGCCCAGGCTCCACACCCCCTTCTCGTGTGGGCCTTAGCAGCTGCCAGGCCCTCAGCACCGCAGAGTAAAACTCTGAGAGACCTGCTGTACTCAGCCTCTCCAGCTTCATGAGGAACAGCTGCCGGTCCAACCCTAATCCGCCAGCTCTCCTCAGCAGCGCGCATGCTGGTTCCCTCCAGCCAACATCAGTGTGGTACAGCAGTCTCTGCACCGCCTTTAGTCGGAAAGCAGCCATCCTGCTCTCCAGCTCCACCAGGCCCTGTCCTCCTTCGTGGACGGTCATGTACAAAACTGCTGCCTTCAGCCAGTGATGTCCCGACCAAAAGAAGTCCACCAGCTTGCGTTGCAGGTCTGCAAGCAGACCGGCGGGGGGGTTGAGGACAGCCAGTTTATGCCACAAGGAAGATGCCACCAGGTTGTTGATTATCAGCACCCTCCCTCTATATGACACTTGGGACAGGAGCCACCTCCACCTGGCCAGTCTTGACACCACTGCATGTGACAGCCCCTCCCAGTTCTTGCTGACCCACCTCTCCGAGCCCAGGTACACCCCCAACACTTTAAGCCCTTCACAACCCCACTGCAAACCCCCTGGAAGCAGAGGAGGAGCCCTATCCCCCCATGCCCCACATAACAGAGCTTTGCTCTTTCCCCAGTTTACCTTAGCTGATGAAGCTCCCTCGTACACCTTCAGACTAGTCTCTAGTTCCTGCATATCTTGCCCATCCCTGACCATCACAGAAACATCATCTGCATATGCTGAGACTGCTATTCCTGTCACCACATCCATGCCTGTCCAGCACACTCCCCGCAGTCTCCTGCGTAGCAGTCCTAAAAAAGGCTCAATGGCTAGTGTGTACAGCTGCCCAGATAGAGGGCATCCTTGTCTAATACCCCGTCTCACCCAGACTGGCCTACTGAGCCCCCCTCCCACCTTAACCATACATGACGCCCCAGCATACAACAGCTTCACACAGGTCACAAACCTCTTCCCAAACCCAAACACAGACATCACATTAAACAGATACTCATGATCCACTCTATCAAAAGCCTTCTCTTGATCTAAAGAGACCAGTCCAAAGTTCACATTAGAACCTCTCGACAAGTCCAACATGTCCCTAATCAAGAACAAGTTGTCCGTGATTGAGCGTCCCGGTACACAATATGTCTGGTCCTTGTGTATTATAGAGTCCAGATGGGACTTCAGTCTGTTAGAGAGGACCTTGGCAAAAATCTTGTAGTCCGCACAGAGTAATGCCACAGGCCTCCAGTTCTTAAGTTCACACAAGTCCCCTTTTTTGGGCAGGAGAGTCAGAGCCGCCCGACGGCAGCTCATCGGCAACTCTCCTACCCCGACGCATTCACGCAACACGCAAAATAAATCCTGTCCAATTGTTCCCCAGAATTTTTTGTAAAATTCCACTGGAAGTCCATCGACCCCAGGTGCACGACCGGGGGACATCTGGGTTACTGCCTCTGCCAGTTCATGTGACAACAGAGGAATGTCCATTTCATCCCTCTGTGCCCGAGAGAGCTTAGGGAGTCCTGCGAACAAGACCTGAGCACACATAGGATCACACATTTCTGCCCTATACAATTCAGTATAAAACTCCACAGTCCGCTCCCGCATCTCCCCCACCACAGAGGTCACCCGCCCATCAGACAGCCGTAGACAATGCATACCCTTGGCTTCACTGCTCTGTCTTTCCAAACCAAAGAAGAAGGAGCTGGGAGCATCCATCTCCTTGAGCATGGAGAACCTAGCTCTTACAAGTGCTCCCTTTGCTTTAACCTGGAAAAAACTGCCCAGGTCCCTACGTAATTCGGCTAAGTTAGCCTGGAGGCCTACATTGCCTTGCCCCACCATCTCTACCTCCATCTCACTAATACACCGCTCTAGTTCCCCCAATACTCTCCTAGCCTCTGAGGATGAGAGAGCAGTATACTGTTGACAGAAAAGCCTAATTTGCACTTTCCCCACATCCCACCATTGACTCAGAGACTCATACTCCTCTCTTCGCTGCCCCCATCTTTCCCAAAAAGTCTGGAAACCTGAGCAAAAAGTGGCATCTTGTAAGAGCTTTACATTGAACTTCCAATAAGATGCCTGCCGGGGCCCTGGTGAAATAGACAGCCGAGCCATGGTTATGTGGTGATCCGAAAACCCCACTGGGAGAATGGTAGCACCCAGTAGCCTATTGCTCTGATTCCTGGACATGTAAAAACAATCAAGTCGAGCTGCACTCACCCTAGCCCCAAAAACCTTCACCCACGTATACTGTCTTGTGTTTGGATGTTTAGTTCTCCAAACATCCACTAGGTCAAACTGATTAAAGATATCCCTTAACACTCCCACTGACACTGAATGAGGCTCTTCCCCATTTCTGTCTTTTGTAAAATCCATTGTACAGTTCCAGTCACCTCCGATCACCAGCGTCTCCTCAGGCGCTACTTGTGAGAGTTCCTGTCTAAGACTCCCAAATAGAACCCCTCTTTCTCTCCCTGTGTTAGGCGCATACACATTTATAAAGACAAAACACATGTTGTTAATTTCTGCTTTAACAACAAGCAACCTACCCCTACACACCTCCTTTGAGGAGCAAATTTTTACAGCCAGACCCGGTGCAAAAAGGACTGCCACCCCTGCACTAAGATTTGTCCCATGGCTCAACACACTTGCCCCTTTCCACCAGAGCCCCCAATCAACTTCATTCACCACATCACTATGCGTCTCCTGCAGAAACAACACCTGTACTTTTTTTTGTTTTACATATTCACCCAACACACTCCTCTTTCCCGCATCTCTGGCGCCATTTATATTGAGCGAGCCTACCCGAAGAGTCTCCATAAGAAGTGGGAGAAAAGCCAGCAGAGAAATAGACCAATAGCAAAGCTCAAAAAGCCCCAGTGTCAGTAAGAAATTAAACATTTAAACAGTGTCTGAAGGTAAACCTTTACGCACTGTTGTGACCCACTTCCTCAACCTAAACCGTTTCCTGGGTGAGAGGACACCATGCCCCTCATTTCTCATAGCATGTTGTACTGATCTTACAAACTTTCTAGGATCAGGAAAAAAAGCCTCAAGATTAACTTTTTTCCCCTTAGTCTCATTCAGGAACCTTGTCAGTTCTCTCAACGTGTACTTAGACCCCTCGGGTTGACTGGCTGTCAGCTCCGGGCCAATTGAAGAGGAGTCTGAAAAAAATAACTCCTCATCCTCTTCCTCAGACTCACTTTCCTCCTCTTCTCTATCTCCCACCCTGACCACCTGCCCTTTCTCTCTGGTTAGGGCCTCACCCACAGCAACAGGCAACATTTCCATGGTGCCTTTGTCCACACCCTTTTTCTTTTTCCTCTTGACACCCACCTCCACCCCCCATAATCTCTTACACTTCCCCACTATACTCTCCTCATCCACTAGAATAACCTGACTAGACGCAGTATCATCTGCACCACCCTCCATAGCATGACTAGGGCCAGCCTCAGCTACACCACCCTCCATAGCATGACTAGGCCCAGCATCATCTGCACCACCCTCCATAGCATGACTAGGGCCAGCCTCAGCTACACCACCCTCCATAGCATGACTCGGCTCAGCATTATCTGCACCACCCTCCATAGCATGACTCGGCCCAGCATCATCTGCACCACCCTCCATAGCATGTCTAGGCCCAGCTTCAGCTACCCCACCATCTCTAGCCTGACTAGACCCAGCCTCTGCTTCTCCACCATCTCTAGCCTGACTAGACCCAGCCTCCACTACCCTACCATCTCTAGCCTGACTAGACCCAGCCTCTGCTTCTCCACCATCTCTAGCCTGACTAGACCCAGCCTCCACAACCCTACCATCTCTAGCCTGACTAGGCCCAGCCTCATCTACACCACCATCTCTAGACTGACTAGGCCCAGCCTCTGCTATCTGCATCTCCTTACCCCCTGCATTTTGACCTCGATTTCCCCCACCTGCCGTTGTACCTTCACCTTGTCTATGGCCTTTATGTGGGCACGCAAAACTCTTGTGCCCCAAATCCCCACATTCAAAACACCGTAGACTATCTGTGCTGGCAAAACCGGCATAGAGCCCCTCCCCATGCCTCACTTTAAAATGCACATTTAGCTGTTGCTCATTATTGTTCAGAAACATAAACACTTGCCTCCTGAACGAAACAACGTGCTTAACGGCATCTGCCTGAAAACCTGCTGACAGTACACGGAAACCGCTAGCAAACTTACCAAAACGACTCAGCTCTTTCCTAATTTGATCATCCGTAATAAACGGAGGCAAATTTGCCACTACAACTCTTGTTGAAGGGGTAGAGAGAGGTGAAATTGACACCAACACATCCCTTACAAATATTCCGCTAGCAATTAGCCTACCGACCAAATTAGCCCTTTTCATGAACACAACCACAGCTTTGTTCATTCTAGAAGCAGAATGTATAAACTCAGCTCCTACCTGTTCACCGACCGCGAGCAGAACCTCCTCCACCTTAACTCCGTTCTCAGGAACACACCTGAATCCATGCTGTATCGACAGCGTCTCCTCCGCGCTAGGCTGAGAAGCCATTGCGCACACTACACCTTCCAACCCCCAGGAAAGTTACTCTGTCCTCTTCCACCCTAACTTTGAAAAAGAAAACCTTGGATACCGCTAAAAACAAATATTTCATTAACCCTCCACCATAGAAAATAACATGTAAATAAAAGAATCAAGAAAGTTAGTTAGGATAGAGCTTTCCACACCAAACACTCAAACTCCAAAAAACTCCCAGCATGCACCGAGAGAGAGAGAGAGAGAGAGAGAGAGAGAGAGAGAGAGAGAGAGAGAGAGAGAGGGAGAGAGAGAGAGAGAGAGAGAGAGCATAAATGAACCATTCATTACCAGCTCCCTGCTGCCTCACAATGCACCAAAATAACCTCCCTTCTTCCCAACTCCAGTCTCTTCAAGCACACACACACACACACACACACACACACGCACACACACACACACACATACGCATGCACGCGCGCACACACACACGCACACACACACACAACTCTTTGGGCAGTGGCGAGGATGTTTATTTCCCATCATGCTCTCTCAGGGGAGATGTCCATTTGAATCTTTATTGATCAGAGGAGAGCCGCTCTGATTTTATTAGTCATGGTTGGCAGCCACAGGGGAGCAGGGGAGCTAGACCCGGTTTTCTCTCCATCTCTCTCTCTCCCTTGTTTTCTCTCCATCTCTCTCTCCCTTGTTTTCTCTCCACCTCTCTCTCTCCCTTGTTTTCTCTCCATCTCTCTCTCCCTTGTTTTCTCTCCACCTCTCTCTCTCCCTTGTTTTCTCTCCATCTCTCTCTCCCTTGTTTTCTTTCCATCTCTCTCTCTCTCCATTGTTTTCTCTCCATCTCTCTCTCTCCCTTGTTTTCTCTCCATCTCTCTCTCTCTCCCTTGTTTTCTCTCCATCTCTCTCTCTCCCTTGTTTTCTCTCCATCTCTCTCTCTCTCTCGCTTGTTTTCTCTCCATATCTCTCTCTCCCTTGTTTTCTCTCCATCTCTCTCTCTCTCCCAAGTTTGCTCTCCATCTCTCTCTCTCTCTCGCTTGTTTTCTCTCCATCTCTCTCTCTCCCTTGTTTTCTCTTCATCTCTCTCTCTCCCTTGTTTTCTCTCCATCTCTCTCTCTCCCTTGTTTTCTCTTCATCTCTCTCTCTCCCTTTTTTTTCGCTCCATCTCTCTCTCTCCCTTGTTTTCTCCCCATCTCTCTCTCTCCCTTGTTTTCTCTCCATCTCTCTTTCCACTATCTCGGTGTCTTCCTCTACCTCTTTCCTCTCCTTCTGTACCTCTCTATCTATACCTATCTTTCTCTGTTCATTTCTTGTTTTTAATTATCTTCTCTCTCACTCCATCTAGCCTTCATTTGCCTCTGCTCTCTGCCTCTTCTCTCTGCCTCTCGTCTGTAATGTTGTGATGGTATATTTCAGTATGGGTGTGTATGCTCTATGCTTTCCTTTAACTGACACTATTCTCTCTCTCTTGAGACCTGTGGGCTGCCGGTGTCCACCTCTCGACACCTTTCTCTCCAATATGTCCAGTACACTACTCCCTATCTCACCCTATGTCCCCCCCCCCCCCTGCCTACCTCCCCGACCTCCCCTCTCTTACTCCCCCCTTCCAACAGAAGCTCAGAGTAAGCCTTACTACTCGGATTACTCCCCCACACGTCTCCTCGTCCACAACATGTGTACCTCCCAGTATCTGGATCTCTTCATTACCGTCGTCATCGGACTCAACGTCATCACTATGGCGATAGAACACTACCAGCAGCCCAAGGTAGGACCTGAGCAATGATGGTTTCTTTGTTCATTTGTAGTCCGTTAGTTATCGCTATGGCATTTCGGACAGCGCGCACGAAGACGGATGCTCGTCCAGTACTCATTCCACATGGTCCAAGATCATTGCTCTGGGATTTGTAGTTTGTTTGGCAGCACAAACACAAATGAGAAAAACATGAACTAAACTCCCACGCAAATGATGTCTGGAACAATTGTAATGGTTTATTATCAGATCAGGAAAACTGCTTTGTCCAGTCCAGGCATTTAAACAAGATGGAAAGAGAGAGAGAGGAGGTTGAGAAAGAGAGAGAGACATAGAGAGAGAAAGAGACAGAGAGAAAGACCAAACAAGAGAGAGATGTGGGTGGTAGAGAGAGACTGACAGAGATGAGGGTGGTAGAGACAGAGAGAGAGAGAGAGAGAGAGAGAGAGAGAGAGAGAGAGGGAGAGAGATGAGGGTGGTAGAGAGAGAGTGACAGAGAGAGAGAGAGAGAGAGAGAGATGAGGGTGGTAGAGAGAGAGAGAGAGAGAGAGAGAGATGAGGGTGGTAGAGAGAGACAGGCAGAGATGAGGGTGGTAGAGAGAGAGACAGAGAGAGAGAGAGAGAGATACAGAGAGAAAGAGAGAGAGAAAGAGAGAGAGAGACAGAGATGGAGAGAGACAGAGAGAGAGATGCGGGTGGTAGAGAGAAAAGAGAAACAGAGAGAGAGATGAGGGTGGTAGAGAGAAACAGAGAGAGATGAGGGTGGTAGAGAGAGTGACAGATAGATGAGGGTGGTAGAGAGAAACAGAGAGAGAGAGATGAGGGTAAGGAGGAGTGGGTAGCCAGATGAGTCAGTAAATCCCTGTAGAGTTAGTTGTCTGATCGTCTAACTATATGCCTACTTGGAAAAGAGAGAAGGGCATTGTTAATTCCCCCAGGCTCCAAGACACTTTCATAATGTTAGCCTTTTCAGAGAGAAGGAGAGGGGGAGGTAGAGGAGAGGGAGAGAGTGGGATGGTGGTTTGGAGAATATTACTCTGGGAAATGGGTTATTCTGGGAGAGTGGGACGTCAGAGGAGAGAGACTATAATAACTGCAACCTATGGAATATTGTAATACTAATCCTCCCTCCCTCCCTCCCTCCCTCCCTCCCTCCCTCCCTCCCTCCCTCCCTCCCTCCCTCCCTCCCTCCCTCTCCCCTTCCTATCCTTCCATTCCTCCCTCCCTCCCACCACCCCTCCCTCTCTTTCCATTCCTCTCCTTCCTTTCCTCTCCTTCCATTCCTCCCTCCCTCACCCCTTCCTCTCCTTCCATTCCTCCCTCCCTCCCTCCCTCCCACCACCCCTACCTCTCCTTCCATTCCTCTCCTTCCATTCCTCAACTTCCATTCCTCCCTCCCACCACCCCTCCTTCCATTCCTCTCCATCCATTCCTCTCCTTCCATTCATCCCTACCTCTCCTTCCATTCCTCCCTCCCTCTCCCCTTCCTCTCCTTAAATTCCTCCCTCCCTCTCCCCTTCTTCTCCTTCCATTCCTCCCTCCCTCTCCCCTTCCTCTCTTTCCATTCCTCCCCCCCACTTCCCCTTTCCCCTCCCTCCCTCCCTCCCTCCCTCCCTCTCGCTCTCCAGGAGTTGGACGAGGCGCTGAAGATCTGTAACTACATCTTCACCCTCGTCTTCGTCCTGGAGTCTGTCTTCAAGCTGGTGGCCTTCGGCTTCCGACGCTTCTTCAAGGACAGGTCAGAGGTCACACTTTGTCTCAGAGTAGGAGTGCTGGTCCAGGATCAGTTTTCATTTTTTTTTGTCCAGAATGAATATGACTATATAGACATGGGGGGGGGGCTGATCCAAGTTCAGTACATTATGGGTCCAGAGGCCCCTTCAGAAGAGTTCAGGCGAAGCAGCGATGTTGGTGATGTTAGTGAAAAGGTGCATCGGTGGAAAGCTCTCTCTGTTAGGCCTTTATGAATACAAACGGCCTTGTTAAACGCTCGTAAAACACAGTGCTATCGTAGCTTTATCGTAGCTTTATCGTAGCTTTATTGTAGCTTTAAAACCCTTGGCTTCCCCACTGAACACAGTCGAGGTTGAAATTGTGTTTGATAATAATAAAGTACATTCATCTCAGTCCATCATCATGTGGATAAATGCTATAGGCCCTTAAGTGATAAACCCGAGACGCTGTCGTAGGTGAAAAGCCCAGGAGGCCGTCCATTTCTGAGAGGGTGAAAGCGACGCGCTTGGCACCGGCGATCATACCACGCTCAAGTCCCCCCCCCCCCCCCCCCGACCTCAAGTCGCTTACGTCACTCGTTTTGCCTGTTGTAACATTTAACCCCCCCCCCCGACCTGAATGAACTTTTATTTGCACTTTCCTAGTGAAAACAAAATGCAGGAACAACACACCCAGATTCTAATCTAATCAACTCCATTTGAATGGTATGACCAAACAACAGCTTGATTACCAAGAAACCTACAATTTAAATCCAGACACTTTTTAACATATTTATTTCACCAGTTACGTTGACTGAGAACATGTCATTTACCGCAACGTCCTGAGGTATAGTTACAGGGGAGATGAATGAGCCAATTGAAAGCTGAAGATGATTAGGTGGCCGTGATGGTATGAGGGCCAGATTGGGAATGTAATCAGGACACCCCTACTCTTATGATATGTGCCATGGGATCTTTAGTGACCACAGAGAGAGACATCTGTTCAACGTTCCATCGGAATGACAGCACCTTACTCAGGGCAATGTACCCAATCACTGCCCTGGGGCATTGGGATATTTTATCAGACCAGCGTATCAATTCAAGGGCTTTATTGGCATGGGAAGCATGTGTTAACATTGCCAAAGCAAGTGAGGTAGATAATATATAAAGTGAAATAAACAATAAAAATTAACAGTAAACATACATACAGAAGTTTCAAAACAATAAAGACATTACAAATGTCATATTATATATATACAGTGTTTTAACAATGTACAGATGGTAAAGGACACAAGATAAAATAAATAAGCATAAATATGGGTTGTATTTACAATGGTGTGTGTTCTTCACTGGTTGCCCTTTTCTCGTGGCAACAGGTCACAAATCTTGCTGCTGTGATGGCACACTGTGGAATTTAAACAAGATATGGGAGTTTATCAAAATTGGATTTGTTTTCGAATTCTTTGTGGATCTGTGTAATCTGAGGGAAATATGTCTCTCTAATATGGTCATACATTGGGCAGGAGGTTAGGAAGTGCAGCTTAGTTTCCACCTCATTTTCTGGGCAGTGAGCACACAGCCTGTCTTCTATTGAGAGCCATGTCTGCCTACGGCGGCCTTTCTCAATAGCAAGGCTATGCTCACTGAGTCTGTACATAGTCAAAGCTTTCCTTCATTTTGGGTCAGTCACAGTGGTCAGGTATTCTTCAGCTGTGTACTCTCTGTGTAGGGCCAAATAGCATTCTAGCTTGCTCTGTTTTTCTGTTAATTCTTTCCAATGTGTCAAGTAATTATCTTTTTGTTTTCTCGTGATTTGGTTGGGTCTAATTGTGCTGCTGTCCTGGGGCTCTGTAGGGTGTGTTTGTGTTTGTGAACAGAGCCCCAGGACCAGCTTGCTTAGGGGACTCTTCTCCAGGTTCATCTCTCTGTAGGTGATGGCTTTGTTGTGGAAGGTTTGGGAATCGCTTCCTTTTAAGTGGTTATAGAATTTAACGGCTCTTTTCTGGATTTTGATAATTAGTGGGTATCGGCCATTCTGCTCTGCATGCATTATTTGGTGTTTTACGTTGTACACGGAGGATATTTTTGCAGAATGACTATGACTGATTCAAGTATTTTTAGCCAAATCCTAATTGGTATGTTGAAATGTATGTTCCTTTTGATGGCATAGAATGCCCTTCTTGCCTTGTCTCTCAGATCGTTCACAGCTTTGTGGAAGTTACCTGTGGCGCTGATGTTTAGGCAAAGGTATGTATAGTTTTTTGTGTGCTCTAGGGCAACAGTGTCTAGATGGAATTTGTATTTGTGGTCCTGGTGACTGGACCTTTTTTGGAACACCATTATTTTGGTCTTACTGAGATTTACTGTTAGGTCCCAGGTCTGACAGAATCTGTGCATAAGATCTAGGTGCTGCTGTAGGCCCTCCTTGGTTGGTGACAGAAGCACCAGTTCATCAGCAAACAGAAGACATTTGACTTCGGATTCTAGTAGGGTGAGGCCGGGTGCTGCAGACTTTTCTAGTGCCCGCGCCAATTCGTTGATATATATGTTGAAGAGGGTGGGGCTTAAGCTGCATCCCTGTCTCACCCCACGACCCTGTGTGAAGAAATGTGTGTGTTTTTTGCCAATTTTAACCGCACACTTGTTGTTTGTGTACATGAATTTTATAATGTCGTATGTTTTACCCCCAACACCACTTTCCATCAGTTTGTATAGCAGACCCTCATGCCAAATTGAGTCGAAGGCTTTTTTGAAATCAACAAAGCATGAGAAGACTTTGCCTTTGTTTTGGTTTGTTTGGTTGTCAATTAGGGTGTGCAGGGTGAATACATGGTCTGTTGTACGGTAATTTGGTAAAAAGCCAATATGACATTTGCTCAGTACATTGTTTTCATTGAGGAAATGTATGAGTCTGCTGTTAATGATAATGCAGAGGATTTTCCCAAGGTTACTGTTGACGCATTTTCAACGGTAGTTATTGGGGTCAAATTTGTCTCCACTTTTGTGGATTGGGGTGATCAGTCCTTGGTTCCAAATATTGGGGAAGATGCCAGAGCTAAGGATGATGTTAAAGAGTTTTAGTATAGCCAATTGGAAATTTTTGTCTGTATATTTGATAATTTCATTGAGGATACCATCAACACCACAGGCCTTTTTGGGTTGGAGGGTTTTTATTTTGTCCTGTAACTCATTCAATGTAATTGGAGAATCCAGTGGGTTCTGGTAGTCTTTAATAGTTGATTCTAAGATCTGTATTTGATCATGTATATGTTTTTGCTCTTTATTCTTTGTTATAGAGCCAAAAAGATTGGAGAAGTGGTTTACCCATACATATCCATGTTGGATAGATAATTCTTCGTGTTGTTGTTTGTTTAGTGTTTTCCCAGAAGTGGTTAGAGTCTATGGAT
>NC_092162.1:8969877-8972377 GCF_045791955.1 Oncorhynchus clarkii lewisi | reverse complement strand
AGAGACACAGAGAGGGAGAGATACACAGAGAGGGAGAGAGACACAGAGAGGGAGAGATACATGGAGAGACAGAGAGAGATAGACACACAGAGAGGGAGAGAGACACAGAGAGGGAGAGACACAGAGAGGGAGAGAGACACAGAGAGGGAGAGAGACACAGAGAGGGAGAGAAACACAGAGAGGGAGAGAGAGAGACAGAGAGAGAGAGAGAGAGAGAGAGACACAGAGAGGGAGAGAGGGAGACAGAGAGAGATAGAGACATGGTGAGCTGTAGGCTACAGTGTTAAATCCTTCAGATTTCTACATAATTAATAATGATAATAATTTAGACATGTTTTGGGTCAGCAGAGATTTGCTTTGGAGTACATTCTAAAGCTGTAGGTTTACTGTACTGTACCTGGGCCTAAACCCACTACCTCTCTATTGTAGGCTTATGGTACTGTACCTGGGCCTAAACCCACTACCTCTCTATTGTAGGCTTACGGTACTTTAACTGGGCCTAAACCCACTACCTCTCTATTGTAGGTTTACAGTACTGTACCTGGGCCTAAACCCACTACCTCTCTATTGTAGGCTTATGGTACTGTACCTGGGCCTAAACCCACTACCTCTCTATTGTAGGCTTACGATACTTTACCTGGGCCTAAACCCACTACCTCTCTATTGTAGATTTACAGTACTGTACCTGGGCCTAAACCCACTACCTCTCTATTGTAGGTTTACAGTACTGTACCTGGGCCTAAACCCACTACCTCTCTATTGTAGGCTTATGGTACTGTACCTGGGCCTAAACCCACTACCTCTCTATTGCCTTACTCTTTCCAAGCAATGACTTACAATTTTGTTTAGTGTTGGCCTGCTTTTTCAATGCATCTTCTCTTCTCTTCTCCTCTCCTCTCATCCCTTTCTCCTTTGCTATTTTCCCTGTCTCCTCTATCCCTCTTTCCTCTCCTCTTCTCCTACCTCCATCCTCTCCTCTCATCCCTCTCTCCTTTGCTATTTTCCCTGTCTCCTCTATCCCTCTTTCCTCTCCTCTTCTCCTACCTCACTCCTCTCCTATCATCCCTCATCCCGCTCTCCTCTCCTCTTATCCATCTCTCTTCTCTCCTCTCCTCTTCTCATCCCTCTCTCCTTTGCTATTTTCCCTGTCTCCTCTATCCCTCTTTTCTCTCCTCTCCTCTTCTCCTACCTTACTCCTCTCCTATCATCCCTCATCCCGCTCTCCTCTTATCCATCTCTCCTCTCTCCTCTCCTCTTCTCATCCCTCTCTCCTTTGCTATTTTCCCTGTCTCCTCTATCCCTCTTTCCTCTCCTCTTCTCCTACCTCACTCCTCTCCTATCATCCCTCATCCCTCATCCCGCTCTCCTTTCCTCTCCTCTCCTCTCCTCTCCTCTCCTCTCCTCTCCTCTTCTCTTCTCTTCTCTTCTCTTCTCTCCTCTTCTCTTCTCTTCTCTTATTTTCTCTTCTCTTCTCTTCTCTTCTCTTCTCTTCTCTTCTCTTCTCTCCTCCTCTCCTCTCCTCTCCTCTCATTTTCTCCTCTAATCTCCTCTCCTCTCCTCTCCTCTCCTCTCCTCTCCTCTCCTCTCCTCTCCTCTCCTCTCCTCTCTTCTCTTCTCTTCTCTTCTCCTCTCCTCTCCTCTCCTCTCCTCTCCTCTCTTCTCTTCTCTTCTCCTCTCCTCTCCTCTCCTCTCCTCTCCTCTCCTCTCCTCTCCTCTCCTCTCCTCTCCTCTCTTCTCTTCTCTTCTCTTCTCCTCTCCTCTCCTCTCCTCTCCTCTCCTCTCCTCTCCTCTCCTCTCCTCTCTTCTCTTCTCTTCTCCTCTCCTCTCCTCTCCTCTCCTCTCCTCTCCTCTCCTCTCTACTCTCTACTCTCTACTCTCTCTACAGGTGGGGAATCTGGGTCTTCTCTTCATGCTGCTCTTCTTTATCTTTGCAGCACTGGGAGTTGAATTGTTTGGTGACCTCAGTAAGAACACATACATCTGCTCTGGGTTTAAAATGTTCTCTGCTGGGGCTTAATTCACATGTTTTTTTGCTGTTGTTGTTAATTCCCTTCGTTTTCCTTTATTTAATTAATAGATTTTTACCAATTGTGGCTTAGCGTCCAGATTCCAATTCCAGTTTAATTGGAATGCCCTTTGTTGTTGTGGAACATACACAGCTCTGATTTTCTCTCTCCCTCTCTCTGTCTTTCTGTCTCCCTTCTCTGTCTGTCCCTCTTTGTCTCTTCCTCTCTCTGTCTCTCTGTATCTCTCTGTCTCCTGTCTCTCTCTGTCTCCCTCTCTCTGTCTCTCTCTGTCTTTCTGTCTCCCTCTCTCTGTATCTCTCTGTCTCCTGTCTCTCTCTGTCTCCCTCTCTCTGTCTCTCCCTCTCCCTCTCTCTCTCTCTCTCTCTCTCTCTCTCTCTGCCTCCCTCTCTCTGTCTCTCTCTCTCTCTCTGACTCCCTCTCTCTTTCTATCTCTCTCTCTTTCTCTCTTTCTCTCTGCCCAACTCTCTCTCACT
>NC_092162.1:8932377-8959877 GCF_045791955.1 Oncorhynchus clarkii lewisi | reverse complement strand
ATTCCTGTCCTTCCTCTCTGTTCTTTCTGTCCTTCCTCTCTGTTCTTCTTGTCCTTCCTCTCTGTTCTTCCCGTCCTTCCTCTCTGTTTTTCCTGTCCATCTCTCTGTCCGTCCTGTCCTTCCTCTCTGTTCTTCCCGTCCTTCCTCTCTGTGCTTCCTGTCCTTCCTCTCTGTTTTCCTGTCCTTCATCCCTGTCCTTCCTGTCCTTCCTCTCTGTACTTCCTGTCCTTTCTCTCTGTTCTTCCTGTTCTTCCTGTCCTTCCTCTATGTTCTTCCTGTCCTTCCTCTCTGTTCTTCCTGTCCTTCCTCTCTGTTCTTCCTGTTCTTCCTGTCCTTCCTCTCTGTTCTTCCTGTCCTTCCGCTCTGTTCTTCCTGTCCTTCCTCTCTGTACTTCCTGTTCTTCCTGTCTGTTCTTCCTGTTATTCCTGTCCTTCCTCTCTGTTCTTCCTGTTCTTCCTGTCCTTCCTCTCTGTTCTTCCTGTCCCTCCTCTCTGTTCTTCCTGTCCTTCCTCTCTGTTCTTCCTGTCCTTCCTCTCTGTTCTTCTTGTCCTTCATCCCTGTTACCCAGTGTAACAGGAAATGTTCCACAATCACAAATAGGTATTAATTCTAAATGTAGGAGGAGTGGCGATATTGTGGCTGTGGCTTGGCAATAATATATTAGTCCACTAGATGTCCCTGTTGTCACAGCTATGCTTTCTGTCAAGACTCACAAATAACAGTCGCGAAACAGTCATGTCCCGTTTGTCCCAAAACTCTCAGATAGTTTCCTTTTTCTTTTCTCTGGGCATATTTTGTCACAAAGCAGCCAAGATACTGCAGAAGATAAGGAAAGAGAGCTATATGAGACTTGTGTAGTGTGTCATCGTGTTCTACTAACCTTTCCTCTCCTGTCGTAACCTTTGACCTCTGACCTCTCTGAGGAGACAAAGCTGAAGGGCTGCCCGATAGTACCACCCTCTAAAGGATCAATACCCTACAACCTTAGAGCAGGGTTCCCCGACTGGCCCCCTCTGGGACGAATTTGGCCCTTGGGTGGTTTTATTGTTCCACCCATATTTTCGAAGAAAAAAATTATATTTATAATAATGTTATTTAAAAAAAATATTTGTTTATTGTTGGATATACATTTTATTTTTAAACACCAGGAAATCAGCTCCAAGTGATTTGAATTTAAGAAATCTGTTCCCAAGTTCTTCCACGCATAATAGAGATATGTACAAATGTAAGCAAGATTTGAAATTTTAATGTTTTAGTCAAACATTGTATCTGTTTGGGCTTCTTGTGGTCAATTTTCAGTCTACAAATTATTTGTAATTATGTTCCGACACCGCGAACATCCACTGAAGACAAAATGACCTAGTGTAAGGTCTAGGAGTCGATTTGGGATTGGGCATACGACATTGGGCAACCATGGTTTTACCCAGTGCCCTAGCTGAGACAAACTGTACCCTACAACTGCTGCTACTGTAAAACATGTGCTGTCGCTCAATCTCTTTATGATACAGATACTACTGACAGATATCTGAATCTGAAATAGTTTTCTTGTGCAATAAACATACAGCAATACACTTAATAGTTGACCTATAAGTTCAATGTATTGTAGTTGCAACATTGCCTCTGTATCACAATGAGGCATTGTTGGTATTGGGACCATGCGGGTCTAATAGTAAACTTTGACCTTCACGGCTATTGGCCATCCTCACTCAGTCACCCCACACTAACCTGTCTCCCCCCTCTCACCCCCTTATGTCCCCCTAAACCCTCATCCCTTCTCTCACTCTCAACTCCTTACTGCCTCACCCCTCTCCATGTCCATCTTTCCCTCTCATCTTCCACCTTTCTCCCCTTCTATCAAACTCTCACTTACTTCCTGCCTCCCTTTCCCCCTCCCTCTCCCCCTTCCTCTGCCAGGTATCTAATGACTCCCAGGAGGTCCTGTGTTCTGATGGAGGTGAGGAGGTAGTCCTCCATGTTGCTTCCCTCTCCTCCTCCTGTTCCTTGCCCTCCCATCTTCATCAGCAGCCTGCTCTCCAGTTGGTCCCTGCCACCCCAGGGGCATCCCCTCAACCGTTGCGCCCCAGGAGTGTCCACACCCAGCACCCCTCTTCCCACTCCTTACCCCCTCCTCCCCTTCCTCCCACTCGCCCCTGGAGACAGGAAGAGGCCTCGGCCGATCAGGAAGTGTCGCTCATCACCAGGGCGGGGCTGGCGGGGATTGACGATGTCATCGGGGTTGGACTGGGGTCAGAGGACGGAGGTCTCGAGGGCAGTTACAAAGGTTACTGGGTTGGTCGTGGTGGGGGGCAGTTGAAGAGGTTCCACAGTGCTGGCACCCAGGGGCGGAGCGTCCTTGCGCCCCAGTCACGCCCCCTGTCCTGGTTGGACGATCCTCGTCGCCACTCAGTGGAGGTGTGTTCGTCTGTAGAGTCCAGCCCCCAGTGCAGCACCACGTCCTTCGTCTCCCGAGCAGACAGCCTCCAGATGCATTCCCAGACCACCACCCTGCCCTCTCCCCGACGCCAGAAAAAAATGAGCCCCCCGCGTATCTCCGTAGACCCCCCTGATGGACTGGAGCCCCAGCTCCAGTGACTCCAAGGACTCCTTTGACCTGGGGGTAGGGTAGGGCCTGGGGCTTGGGCTGTGCCAGGAGGGTGGTGGGTCCAACCTCAATCCCAAGCTGTTGACTCTGCTGAGCTTCTCCTTCGAGAAAACAAGCTCTGAGCACTGAACACTGACACAAACACTGATGTAAACACAAACACTTATGTACACACACACAGAAAGGAACAATACACACATGCACATAGGCAAACAGCCACACATCCAAACACACGATGCACTTGGTATCCGTGATGATGGTAGTCCTAGTAATAATGCCGTAGAGAGTAAATATGGTAAATCTAAAACAAAGCGGTCAAAACAACCTTGTTTTTCTTTTTAAGATCAGTGCGGTACAGTCGTAGTTTGTCTTTCCAAAACAACAAGAACGCAACAATAACACAGCATAAACAGAGAAACAAGATGACTGATTCTCTTCCACCATGAACTGCAAGCCATTGGCTGCCGGTTGACCCCATGACCTCTGGAGTGATGTCAGCACCAAGGACTTTGGATAGCATCCCCTGTGGCCGCTATAGGTACTGCTCGGCGTTAGTGGGACTTCGCCCTCACACGGGCAACAGTGGAGGTACAAAGCAATATGAACGTTTTTGAGACTATTTTTCTTAAATTATTGGGTCATAGTGTTTGTACAGATGTATAATTGTTTTATGTCATTATATTTTGACTTTGGTGTACTTTTTGTGATGGGTTAACTTTATCCTCCCTGTTTGTTTCAATGTTCAAAATACTTGTTGGTTTGGTCCGTTTTGTTCTATTTTTTCACCATAGAGATATTTTGTAGCTTTCTTAATTTGCTGAAAGAAAGTGAATAATGTGCTGAGAATCATGTATTTGAAGGAATATATATATACATACATGTACAGTGCCTTCGGAGAGTATTCAGACCCCTTGACATTTTCCACGTTTTGTTACTTTACAACCTTATTCTAAAATGTATTAAATCGTTTTTTCCCTCCTCACCAATCTACACAGCAAAAACAGGTTTCCAGATAATATTATATTTTTTTGCAAATAAAAAACTGAAATATTACATTCACATAAGTATTCAAACCCTTTACTCAGTACTTATGGCTGCAATCCCGTTAACGGGATGATATGACAACAGCCAGTGAAAGTGCAGGGCGCCAAATTCAAAATAACAGAAATCTCATAATTAAAATTCCTCAAACATGGATGTATCTTATACCGTTTTCAAATAGGTTTTACAGCGAAAGCACCACAAACGATTATGTAAGGTCACCACCAACTCACAGAAAAACCCAGCCATTTTTCCAGCCAAAGAGAGGAGTCACAAAAAGCACAAATAGAGATCAAATTAAATCACTAACCTTTGATGATCTTCATCAGATGACACTCAAAGGACTTCATGTTACACAATACATGTAAGTTTTGTTTGATGAAGTTCATATTCATATAAAAACATCTGAGTATACATTGGCGCGTTATGTTCACTAGTTCCAAAAACATCTGGTGATATTGCAGAGAGCCACATCATTTTGCAGAAGTACTCATTATAAATGTCGATAAATACAATTGTTAGACATGGAAATATAGATATACCTCTCCTTAATGCAACCGCTGTGTCAGATTTCAAAAACACTTTACCGAAAAAGCATACCATGCAATAATCTGAGACGGCGCTCAGATAATGTTGGAGTCAACAGAAATCAGAAATCACATTATAAATATTCCCTTAACTTTGACGATCTTCATCAGAATGCACTCCCAGGAATCCTAGTTCCACAATAAATGCTTGATTTGTTCGATAATGTCCATTATTTATGTCCAAGTATCTACTTTTGTTAGCGCGTTTAGTACACAAATCCAAACGCTTGTGCAGGTCCTACCGAACGTCGGACGAAAACTTCAAAAGGTTCAAAAAGCACCTTTCATCCAAGCTACTCAATACTGCCCCTGCAGCCATAAGAACGGGGCTCTGGCTGGGCAAGTGAAGGACATTCAGACACTTGTCCCGAAGTCAATCTGCGTTGTTTTGGCTGTGTGCTTAGGGTTGTTGTCCTGTTGGAAGTTTAACCTTACTCCCCAGTCTGAGGTCCTGAGTGCTCTGGAGCAGATTTTTATCAAGGACCTCTCTGTACCTTGCTCCGTTCACCTTTGCATCGATCCTGACTAGTCCCCCAGTCCCTGCTGCTGAAAAACACCCCCACAGCATGATGCTGCTTCATATTAGGGATGAGTTTCCTCCAGACGTAACACTTGGCATTCAGGCCAAATAGTTCAATCTTGGTTTCATCAGACCAGAGAATCTTGTTTCTGGTGGTCTGAGAGACTTTAGGTGCCTTTTGGTATACTCCAGGCGGGCTGTCATGTGCCTTTTCCTGAGGAGTGGCATACGTCTGCCCACTCTAACATAACAGCTGATTGGTGGAGTGCTACAGAGATGGTTGTCCTTCTAGAAGGTTCTCGCCTCTCTACAGAGGAACTCTAGAGCTCTGTCAGAGTGACCATCGGGTTCTTGGTCACCTCCTTGACCAAGGCCCTTCTCCCCCTATTGCTCAGTTTGGCCGGGCGGCCAGCTCTAGCAAGAGGTTCCAAACTTCTTCCATTTAAGAATGATGGAAGCCACTGTGTTCTTGGGGACCTTCAATGGTGCAGAAATGTTTTGGTAACCTTCCCCAGATCTGTGCCTAGACACAGTCCTGTCTCGAAGCTCTACGGACAATTCCTTCAACCTCATGGCTTGGTTTTTGCTCTGACATGCACTGTCAACTGTGGGATCTAATATAGACAGGTGTGTGCCTTTCCAAATCATGTCCAATCAATTGAATATACCACAGGTGGACTCTAATCAAGTTGTAGAAACATCTCAAGGATGATCAATGGAAACAGGAGGCACCTGAGCTCAATTTCGAATCTCATAGCAAAGGGTCTGAATATATTTCAGTTTTTTATATTTAATCCATATGCAAAAATGTCTCTAAAAACCTGTTCTCGCTTTGTCATTATGGGGTATTGTGTGTAGATTGCTGAGGAGTTATATTTAGTTAGTCCATTTTAGAATAAGTCTGTAACGCAACAAAATGTGAAAAATGTGAAGGGTCTGAATACTTTCCGAAGACACTGTATACACAGTGCTAGTCAAAAGTTACTACTCATTCAAGGGTTTTTATTTTGACTATTTTCTGAATTTTAGAATAACAGTGAAGACATCAAAACTATGAAATAACACATATGGAATCATGTCGTAACCAAAAAGTATTAAACAAATCTTCTATGTAGCCACCCTTTGCCTTGATGACAGCCTTGCACACTCTTAGCATTCTCTCAACCAGCTTCATGAAGAATGCTATTCCAACAGTCTTGAAGGAGTTCCCACATATGCTGAGCACCTGTTAGCTGCTTTTCCTTCACTCTGCCGTCCAACTCATCCCAAACCACCTTAAATTAGTTTGAGGTCAAATAGCCGTTACACAGCCTGGAGGTGTGTTGGGTCATTGTCCTGTTGAAAAACAAATGATGATAGTCCCACTAAGCGCAAACCAGATGGGATGGCGTATTGCTGCAGAATGCTGTGGTAGCCATGCTGCTTAAGTGTCCTTGAATTCTAAATAAATCACAGACAGTGTCACCAGCAAAACACCCCACACCATCACACCTCCTCTTCCATGCTTCACGTTGGGAACCACACATGCAGCGATCATCTTCTCACCTACTCTGCATCTCACAAAGACACTGCGGTTGGAAAGAAAAATCTCAATATTGGTCTCATCAGACCAAATGACAGATTTCCACCGGTTTAATGTCCATTACTCATGTTTCTTGGCCCAAGCAAGTCTCTTCTTATAATTGTTGTCCTTTAGTAGTGGTTTCTTTGCAGCAATTCGACCATGAAGTCCTGATTCACGCAGTCTCCTCTGAACAGTTGATGTTGAGTTGTGTTACTTGAAGTCTGTGAAGCATTTTTTGGGATGCTTTTTCTGAGGCTGGTAACTCGAATGATCTTCTCCTCTGCAGCAGAGGTAATTATGGGTCTTCATTTCCTGTGGCAGTTCTCATGAGAGCCAGTTTCATCATAGCGCTTGACGGTTTTTGCGACTGCACTTGAAGAAACTTTCAAAGTACTTGAAATCTTCTGCATTGACTGACCTTCTTGTCTTAAAGTAATGATTGACTGTCATTTCTGTTTGCTTAATTGAGCTGTTCTTGCCATAATATGGACATGTTCTTTTACCAAATAGGGATATCTTCTGTATACCACCCCTAACTTGTCACAACACAACTGATTCAGAAGGAAATACATTTCACAAATTAACTTTTAACAAGTCAAACATGCTAATTGAAATTCCAGGCATTCCAGGTAACTACCTCATGAAGTTGGTTGAGAGAATTCCAAGAGTGTGCAAAGCTGTCATCAAGTCAACGGGTGGCTACTTTGAAAAATCTCAAATATAAAATAGATTTTGAGATTTGTTTAACACTTGTTTGGTTAGTACATTCCAAATGTGTTATTTCATAGTTTTAATGTCTTGACCCTTGTTCTACAATGTATAAAATAGTACAAATAAAGAAAACCCTGGAATGAGTAGGTGTGTCCACATTTTCGACTGGTACTGTGCACTAACAAATCATTCAACTAAGCTTGGATTTTTAGCACAAGATGGGGACTTTGAATGTAAGCAACATAATGGGAAAAGTCAACGTGATGGTATTTACCCGATAACGTAACAAATATGAAGACTTTACAAAAATGTTTAACGTTTTTTACTGACAAACTACCATGAGATGCATCATCTTATTTTCAAGGCTGTCACAAAAACACTTACAGTAATACTCAATCCAACAAAGATTTATTCAACACGACCCTGGGAATCCGTTATTTCATCTTGAAGAATCTTGATATAGTCTGTGTGATACACATCATTTCTACGCCACTGAAACCACTCCATAGTCAACCTCTGAGGTGAGTATTTTGCAGCCACACGTTCTAAGTGTTTCCCATGAGCTCAGTCTCACATCTGTATTCTCCCTGAAAGAAAGAAACACTCACATCACTTTCCAGCTCTGTGCCACTGTACATGTGTAGTCATGTGGTAACCCTGGCATTGTGTGATCCACCCAGGCAGGCCCATCTCTGAGTCATCCAGCCCCAGGCCTGTGGTGTCTGTCTCCAGACTTGCTGCTGTATCAAAGTCCTGGGAGACAACTCCTATCTTATAACCCCTTCTGGCTAAGCATTTGACTTTCTTCTCCTAAATCACTGGAATTCACATGGAGAGATGCAAAGGTTGTTGTGTTTGATTGAATGGTGGAGGGAAGTGTCCCAGTTAGTGATCACATTCTCTCTTCCTCGGTCTCTCTCTGTCTTCCTCGGTCTCTCTCTGTCTTCCCAGTCTCTCTCTGTCTTCCTCAGTCGCTCTCTGTCTTCCCAGTCTCTCTGTCTTCCCAGTCTCTCTCTGTCTTCCTCGGTCTCTCTCTGTCTCCTCAGTCTCTCTCTGTCTTCCTCAGTCTCTCTCTGTATTCCTCAGTCTCTCTCTCTCTCCCTCAATCTCTCTGTCTTCCTCAGTCTCTCTCTATCTTCCTCAGTCTCTCTCGGTCTTCCTCAGTCTCTCTCTGTCTCCCTCAGTCTCTCTCTGTCTCCCTCAGTCTCTCTCTCCCTCCCTCAATATCTCTGTCTTCCTCAGTCTCTCTCTGTCTTCCTCAGTCTCTCTCTGTCTTCCTCAGTCTCTCCCTGTCTTCCTCAGTCTCTCTCTCTCTCCCTCAATCTCTCTGTCTTCCTCAGTCTCTCTCTGTCTTCCTCAGTCTCACTCTGTCTTCCTCAGTCTCTCTCTGTCTTCCTCGGTCTCTCTCTGTCTTCCTCAGTCTCTCTCTCTCTCCCTCAATCTCTGTCTTCCTCGGTCTCTCTGTCTTCCTCGGTCTCTCTCTGTCTTCCTCGGTCTCTCTCTGTCTTCCTCGGTCTCTCTCTCTCTCCCTCAATCCCTCTGTCTTCCTCGATCTCTCTCTCTTCCTTGGTCTCTCTCTCTCTCTCCCTCAATCCCTCTGTCTTCCTCGGTCTCTCTCTGTCTTCCTCGGTCTCTCTCTGTCTTCTTCCCTCTCTCTCTCTCTCCCTCAATCCCTCTGTCTTCCTCGGTCTCTCTCTGTCTTCCTCAGTCTCTCTCTCTCTCCCTCAATCCCTCTGTCTTCCTCGGTCTCTCTCTCTGTCTTCCTCGGTCTCTCTCTGTCTTCCTCGGTCTCTCTCTGTCTTCCTCGGTCTCTCTCTCTCTCCCTCAATCCCTCTGTCTTCCTCGGTCTCTCTCTGTCTTCCTCGGTCTCTCTCTGTCTTCCTCGGTCTCTCTCTGTCTTCTTCCCTCTCTCTCTCTCTCCCTCAACCCCTCTGTCTTCCTCGATCTCTCTCTCTTCCTTGGTCTCTCTCTCTCTCTCCCTCAATCCCTCTGTCTTCCTCGGTCTCTCTCTGTCTTCCTCGGTCTCTCTCTGTCTTCTTCCCTCTCTCTCTCTCTCCCTCAATCCCTCTGTCTTCCTCGATCTCTCTCTGTCTTCCTTGGTCTCTCTCTCTCTCCCTCAATCCCTCTGTCTTCCTCGGTCTCTCTCTGTCTTCCTTGGTCTCTCTCTCTCCCTCAATCTCTCTGTCTTCCTCAGTCTCTCTCTTTCTTCCTCGCTCTCTCTCTCTCTCTCCCTCAATCTCTCTCTGTCTTCCTCGGTCTCTCTCTCTCTCTCCCTCAATCTCCCTCTGTCTTCCTCGGTCTCTCTCTCTCTCTCCCTCAATCGCTCTCTCTCTCCCTCGGTCTCTCTCTGTCTCCCTCGATTTCTCCCTCGGTCTCTCTGTCTCCCTCGGTTTCTCCCTCGGTCTCTCAATTTGATTTCAAGGGGATTTATTAGCATGAGTAACATGTTTACATTGCCAAAGCAAGTGGAATAGACAATAAACAAAAATAGAAATGAATAAGGGAAATAAACAATTATAAATGAACAGTAAACATTACACTCGGAAAAGTTTTTAAATAATATAAATATTGCAAATGTTATATTATTGGCTATGTAAACTGTTGTAACATTTTGCAACAAGTTATGAAAGGGAAAATAAATAAACACATAAATATAGATTGTATTTACAATTATGTTTGTGCTCCACCAGTTGTGATCTTCACATGTGATCTTCAGAAGTAAACAGCGGTTTTTGAGAGTCATGATCGCTTGCAGTGATGATGCAAAAAATGACTAGGTATCTTAGCTGTCATGTTGAGGTCCTTGCTGCAGGGGTGGGGGGTATTGGGAGGTGGGGGGGGGGGGCAGAAGGGGCATAAGACTGCTCTGGGGGGGGGCTATTATAGGGTGTGGTTAGGGTTTGTTTGGGGGGGATTGACTGGTTGAGGTGGGGGTGGGGGTGGGGGTGGGGATATGGCTTGTGTTGCTGTTGTCTGGGTGTAGGTCCTCTTGGTGTGGATCCTGTTGGTGCAGATCTTCCAGGTGGGGGCCTCACAGTTCTGGGAGAGTGTCTCTCTGGTCCATTGCTCTGTTGCTCCTGTTTGATGTGCCTAGGGTGATTGTGTGAGCTGCTGGGACGGCGGTTGAGGGTGATATCCTTCATTGTCCTAACAAAGGTGGGGACTGCTGCCTTGTAGAGGTGGACCTGTTCATAAAGGTTGATCAAGTTCAGAGTGGAGGAACAGAGGCACAGTCATGGGAAATACTTGCATTTAGCCGCTGTATGGTAGCAGGGTGGAGATAATCACCTGTGTGTTGGGGAATGTGGAAAGCTGCCGGGCCCTCATATTTTTTGTTCCTGTGTGTATTCTGATGTGACTTAGTTGTGCCAAGGCGTGCCAGGTGTTTGGACACCACATTTTTAGCCACTTTGTGTTTTGGAAAAAGTTTCCTCTCTTCAATGTATTTCTCATTTGAGTCAATGAGGAGCACGATCTCTGGCTTTTGTGTGTCCTCAGTGGGTGTGGGGGTGTTGTCAGGAGAGCTATCCGGGGGGCTGACAAGGGGGGTGCCAGGAGGGGGAGCCTGCTGGGTTGGTGGATCCTGTCACTTCTGTTCTGCTGTGGTGTTAAGGCTGTGGTCGGGATGTGAAGTTGGCTGTTCAGGTGGCTTCTCTGGGGAGATGGGCAGCTCTCTCATGAGGTATTTTTCTGTCACACCTCAGCTTTCTCACCTCCTGGGCTGTGTTCCTCTCACTCCTCCTTAACTTCTCTGCGCACGGAACCCGCTAGCGGGCTGAAATTCCATAACATACGGTGATCGCTACATAAATAGTCATATAGAACATTCATGAAAATACAAGTGTCTCGCATGTATCGAAAGCCTATAATCTTGCTAATCCAACTGCGTTGTCAGATTTAAAAAAGGATTTACTGCGAAAGAATACGATGCGATTATCTGAGCATAGAGCCCCATAAAAATAAAAATAAATTAACCAGCACGGGCGTAAATTAATCACAAACTGCATTAAAATAAATAGTTTACCTTTGACGATCTTCATCTGTTTGCAATTCCAATGCTCATTGTTACACAATGAATGATCTTTTGTTTGATAAAATCAATTTTTATAGCCTAACACAAAACATTTTGTGAACCGCTTGTGTCGTGAATTCCGTCTCATTCCATTTTCGACGACACATTCCAGGTAAATAACCCACACAGAACGTGACTTTTCCAGTCATGTTTGGTTTCACTGCAATCAACTGGTTTGTTTGTAACACAATCAAACCTGATGGGCCATTTCGCGGGACGTATTGACTGAAAGAAACCTATTTGAAGACAACAAGTCATGACATCATTGTGCACAAATGATTTGTCCGCTGTTTCGTTGATTGACTGTCTTTTAACCCAATGACCACTGATCGTCTTGAAATCTAGCTGGGTAGATAGCCAATGAGCTGAGCTAAACGGCAATACGCCATGTTTATGTGTTGCAAGACCAACCCATGTAGTAAGCTTCAGCGTAAAGTGAGTCATGAATTTTCATACCGGAAGAAGCTACGCATATTACGCACTGCATAGTTTGGTGAACGCGCAGATTCAGCTGTTTATATATCAATCATTATGGCGACTAAGTCAGGGAAAGCTAAATCTAAGTCTAGATATACAGATGTACACACAATTTTAAAATAAATTGATTGGGAAGGTGAGACAGAGATTGTAGTAGGACGCTTCATTTAGCGATTGTGGAGGAATATTTTTTGAACGGGAGAGGACATAGTTTTGGACTGGTAAGTTCTTATCAGGCTAATGCCCTTGTTTGAAATTAATAATATAAAATATTATTTGTGATTTTTTTTAAATTTAGAAGCAATATATAAACATGTAATGTTATGAAATGTGAGATGCGTGTGTCTGCCGCCCCACCCCAACCCACATGAAATAGCCTATTTGAGGCTGTTGAGGAGAGGGCAGGACCACATCAATGGCCAAAGTGAAATGGAGACAGTAGATACAGCTGGTCTGTTGTAATATAATAAAGACAGTAGATCTAGCTGGTCTGTCATAATATAATAGAGACAGTAGATCTAGCTGAAATGTCATAATATAAAAGAGACAGTAGATCCAGCAGGTCTATAATAATATATTCAACCTTATGTTCCCTGTACTCTCTCTATATATCTGTTTATTATACCTGTTGATACAGGGCTCATATGTGAAACTATTCTAACTGAACATTTTCTTTCACAGTGACACTGACTCCTAATGGGAGTCTTATCCGGTGTCCTGTGTGAATTTAAGTATGCTCTCTCTAATTCTCTCTTTCTCTCTCTCGGAGGACCTGAGCCCTAGGACCATGCGTCAGGACTACCTGGCATGATGACTCCTTGCTGTCCCCAGTCCACCTGGCCTTGCCACTGTTCCAGTTTCAACTGTTCTGCCTTCGGCTATTGCCTTCGGCTATACCCTAAACTGTTCATTTTTACTCTTGAGGTGCTGTCCTGTTGCACCCTCTACGACCACTATGATCTCCACCCGGCACAGCCAGAAGAGGACTGGCCACCCCTCATAGCCTGGTTCCTCTCTAGGTTTCTTCCTAGGTTTTGTCCTTTCTAGGGAGTTTTTCCTAGCCACCGTGCTTCTACACCTGCATTGCTTGCTGTTTGGGGTTTTAGGCTGGGGCTATATAAATAGATTTGATTTGATAGAGGACTGAGGGTCTTTCAAATATTGAAAGTGTGTAAATAGTTACCCATGTTATTTTGTAAATGTATATATATATATTTTTTCATATATTTTTTCATCAATAATTTTTAAAAAATCATTTTTTTTTCTCAATGTTTTGGGGGGGGGGGTGTGTTAGAATACCATTTTGGTATTTTGTATATAGTTATTTGTTTCAAAATGTATACTTTCACCAATTTGGCCACTTGGGTACATTTGGTCTACTTGTGTGGGACACCTGGGTGACTTCATGATAGATGTCATGTAGCACACTCATTTTGGAGGTTATCATTCTGAAACTTTGCGCAAGTACTGTTACCCTCTTATATGTTTCACTGAAATTGTCCCCATCATCCTATCTGAATGTTTGTTTTATCTTGTTCATTTTAAAGATGATGGTACAAAAATATATATATATTTTTTTTCATTGTTTTATCTAAACCAGATCTATTGTGTGTTATTCTCCTACATTCAATTCACATGTACACAAACTTCAAAGTGTTTTCTTTCAAATGGTACCAAGAATATGCATATCCTTGGTTCTGTCCCTGAGCTACAGGTTGTTAGATTTGGGTTTGTCTTCAGGCGGAAATTGCACAAAGTAGGGGGGGAACTGCAAGATATCTAAAGATTATTGCAATGTTATTTTATTCTAGGCTTTTGAAATTGCTTCAGACTGAACATTACCCAGTTCCAGGTTGGATGGTATTTGTGGGTTTCTGTTGCACTTCTTTTGCTGGTTGTTGGTTTGTCAGAAAGTTTGCTGGATAATCAATCCTTGGTAGTAAGAATCCTTCCAGAATCCTCCAGGTAATTTTGTCCAAAATCAGTTTGATTTGGAGGGAAGGTTATGTTGTGGAGGCTAGTATCCTGTATATGTCCTTGTAAAAAATCTATGTTTATCCAACCCTAAATCTATATTTTTGTAAAAAATAAAATAAATGCTAAAAGATTCAGGAGCTCATCTGCTCATGACCTCTCTCTCTCTCTCTCTTTCCACCGCTCAGAGCAGAACCTGGAAAACTACAGGAGGGCCCAGATGGAACCATTTATTTATGACATTGGTCTGCGTGTCTGCTTGCTTCTAACTTTAAGACTGTAATATCCCCTTCCAGGGGCCTATTACACTATCAAATCAATCACACTTTCCATCCCCACCTCTATTGCGTGACCTGCACTTCACGAGGAAACCAAAACACCGAAAACCTCTCTGTCCCCACATCCTGTCCCAGAACCTCAATATCTGGATTAAGATGGCTTCCAAAAAACATACAACCTCCCCATGTTGGGACGTTGGAGAAGATTAGGTGATCTAAAGTAACATAAGAAAGCAATGTGTTAAAATAACAAAATGAGAGTTGAGATGTGTCCTGGCAGGGTGATCGTTGCATAAATGTCTTGTTTGGGTCCATATCTGAGAAGCACAGTAGCCTTCTGGGAGGTTAGCTCTGATTGGCCAGCTGGCCGCAGAGAGCATGTGTGACCGGGGTTAACGTAGCTCTCTGCTGGGCCAAGATTGACTCAGCGTTGGGAAGAGGGAAATATCCATCACTGCCTATGATAGGGATCGATGACATTTTTAATTTTTAAATTTTTAATTTCACCTTTATTTAACCAGGTAGACCAGTTGAGAACAAGTTCTCATTTACAACTGCGACCTGGTCAAGATAAAGCATAGCAGTGTGAACAGACAACAACACAGAGTTACACATGGAGTAAACAATAAACAAGTCAATAACACAGTAGAAAAAAAGAAATAAAATAGTCTATATACATTGTGTGCAAAAGGCATGAGGAGGTAGGTGAATAATTACAATTTAGCAGATTAACACTGGAGTGATAAATTATCAGATGGTCATGTGCAGGTAGAGATACTGGTGTGCAAAAGAGCAGAAAAGCAAATAAATAAAAACAGAATGGGAATGAGGTAGGTAAATTGTGTGTGCTATTTAACGATGGACTATGTATAGCTGCAGCGATCGGTTAGCTGCTCAGATAGCAGATGTTTAAAGTTGGTGAGGGAGATAAAAGTCTCCAACTTCAGCGATTTCTGCAATTCGTTCCAGTCACAGGCAGCAGAGAACTGGAAGGAAAGGCGGCCAAATGAGGTGTTGGCTTTAGGGATGATCAGTGAGATACACCTGCTGGAGCGCGTGCTGCCATCGTGACCAGTGAACTGAGATAAGGCGGCGCTTTACCAAGCATGGACTTGTAGATGACCTGAAGCCAGTGGGTCTGGCGACGAATATGTAGCGAGGACCAGCCGACTAGAGCATACAGGTCGCAGTGGTGGGAGGTATATGGTGCTTTAGTAAAAAAAAGGATGGCACAGTGATAAACTACATCCAGTTTGCTGAGTAGAGAATTGGAAGCTATTTTGTAGATGACATCGCCAAAGTCGAGGATCGGTAGGATAGTCAGTTTTACTAGGGTAAGTTTGGCGGCGTGAGTGAAGGAGGCTTTGTTGCGGAATAGAAAGCCGACTCTAGATTTGATTTTAGATTGGAGATGTTTGATATGAGTCTGGAAGGAGGGTTTACAGTCTAGCCAGACACCTAGGTACTTATAGATGTCCACATATTCTAGGTCTGAACCATCCAGGGTGGTGATGCTAGTCGGGCGTGCGGGTGCAGGCAGAGAACGGTTGAAAAGCATGCATTTGGTTTTACTAGCGTTTAAGAGCAGTTGGAGGCCACGGAAGGAGTGTTGTATGGCATTGAAGCTCGTTTGAAGGTTAGATAGCACAGTGTCTAAGGAAGGGCCAGAAGTATACAGAATGGTGTCGTCTGCGTAGAGGTGGATCAACGAATCGCCCGCAGCAAGAGCAACATCACTGATATATACAGAAAAAATAGTCGGCACGAGAATTGAACCCTGTGGCACCCCTATAGAGACTGCCAGAGGACCGGACAACATGCCCTCCGATTTGACACACTGAACTCTCTCTGCAAAGTAGTTGGTGAACCAGGCAAGGCAGTCATTAGAAAAACCGAGGCTACTGAGTCTGCCGATAAGAATATGGTGATTGACAGAGTCAAAAGCCTTGGCCAGGTCGATGAAGACGGCTGCACAGTACTGTCTTTTATCGATGGCGGTTATGATATCGTTTAGTACCTTGAGCGTGGCTGAGGTGCACCGTGACCGACTCGGAAACCAGATTGCACAGCGGAGAAGGTACAGTGGGATTCGAGATGGTCAGTGATCTGTTTGTTGACTAGGCTTTCGAAGACCTTAGATAGGCAGGGCAGGATGGATATAGGTCTGTAACAGTTTGGGTCCAGGGTGTCTCCCCATTTGAAGAGGGGGATGACAGCAGTAGCTTTCCAATTCTTGGGGATCTCAGACGATATGAAAGAGAGGTTGAAAAGGCTGGTAATAGGGGTTGCGACAATGGCGGCGGATCGTTTAAGAAATAGAGGGTCCAGATTGTCAAGACCAGCTGATTTGTACGGGTCCAGGTTTTGCAGCTCTTTCAGAACATCTGCTATCTGGATTTGGGTAAATGAGAACCTGGGGAGGCTTGGTCGAGTAGCTGCGGGGGGGGGGGGGGGTGAAGAGCTGTTGGCCGAGGTTGGAGTAGCCAGGAGGAAGGCATGGCCAGCCGTTGAGAAATGTTTGTTGAAGTTTTCGAGAGAGCTCTCCTAACACCAGACGACCAGAAAAACAACAACACGCCAAATGGGAAAGGTATGTCAAACCCTCACCTGCTAGGTGCAGAGGATATTTTCTTAATACCTTTTAATTGGTTGGGTTTTATAACCTTTTCACAAACCATTTAACTGTGATAAAATGTTTTCTATGTCTGTCCCTTAACCTTTACTGAAGAGTTTGTTCATCTGTTTATGATGTTCACAATAAACTGGAGGACGGTGTGGGAGTAGACGCTGGGCACATCTTCACTGATGTCATTAGTCACTTATTTCATCATTTCATCATCAAAGGGGGTTAGCAAGGTAACCTCAAGGGTTTATTCATTCATTCAGATTAGAAGCAAAAGGATGTCTGAGATAATTGACGTAGGATCTGCAGAGAGAGGTTTGCAAGCTTAATCATAATCACCCAAGTGTGGGTTATTAGATATCCAATCTAACTGAGTGCAAAATAACTATATTTACAGTGATTTGATCGTCTAACTGAACAATCACTATAAATGGACTGAAAATGAGTTTTATTAAGAGAGTGCTCAAAGGATTAGGTTCCATGCCAGGACAAAATAAAATTAGAGAACAATTTTCCCACTATCTAAAACTGATGATGGGAAAAAAAGTTAATGCATGGTCCTAAACGCTTGGGCAAGCTCCAGGATGATGATCTAAAAATGGTTAGATATGAGGTTTGATGTTGACAGCTAGAAGCCAGCGTGAGGAGCGTGAGGTTAGCTAAGTGCACACAGGCTTCCCCAGTGAAGTTCCTAAAAAAAAAAGAGACGTTGCCTGAGACAAAACAATCCAGACCACAGCATCCCCAAGCAACGCTGAGAAAAGCGATCGACACCGTCAGGGAAAGAACATCCCAGTACATTATCGAAAATAATTCATACGAGGCTTTTTCAATTGATAATGTGTTATTTATCAGGGATTTTGACAACTATGTGTAATTAAACAACAATCACACCCGGGTATTATGTTTTGCCAGATGTAAAGGAAACAACGGAATAGTCCCAAAAATACAAACCCCTCCTACACAGCGCACTGCTAAATCAAGCACAAACAGATTTGACGCAGGTCTGATCAATGTATACTGTAACAACTATAGACCATATAGCTAGTGTGAGGTCAGCTTCCCCAGGCCTAAGTGGACTCCAACACAGAGGTAAAGCCAAAGATGGAACTTTATAGATCCTTCCAGGCCACAGGAGCAGGCAGATATGTGCCAGTAAACACTCCTCTCTCCCACATACCAAATGAAACTGGCTGGAGAGTTTTAGTAAAAGTACTGTAATTCCATTAAAGAGACATTATCTGAATCGCAGAGCTTTTTTCAAGACGAATACGACACACCAGAGCAGGACTATTCTGGACCTGACTGAAAATAAGTTATCACAGGCAATGAAGTGAATCGCTCCCAAACACAGATTAAAACACCTCTGGGTGGATTATGTGAGACCATTACTACTGTGTTCTTCAAAAGCTATTCTCACCCTGTGAGGAGGATGGTTGGTGTCATGATGAGAGAACCAGCGAGGGCAGCCTGCGTGCAATTGAGTCCGTCTGTGTGCAATTCACTGTAATTTGCAGTAAGCCATGTAAAAGGATGAGTCCTAACGCACGTAGTTGTACACTCTTGTACTGACTGGGTTTGAATCTTGGTCGTCTGTGCACTATCAGACTGTGCTAGCCCTTTGAGCTAAATCCTAGGGCATTACCTCAGGGAGAAAGCACAAGTCCTGCAGAGTCAATTATCTCGCGAGCCAGACTCCAGACGTATCGGTCTGATGGGCTTAAGACAAAGATCGAACCGCAGTATTACTCAACCCTTATCGTGAATGTCTGGGTATTATACAGCTTAGGATAGTTATTCAGATATTCAAAGGAAGGTTTTAGGGCTCGAAGTGGATATCTAGGAAATATCAGGTTTAACATCTCGGGTGTTCACAATTTCAGGTATTAAACCAGAGCCAACAAGACATTCAACTCTGAGATTATTTTCTCGGAAGGAGATACTCTTACTGAGCCCTTGGGGAAAGAGATGGGGTCAAATTAAGTGATGACAATCATTGCTGAGTTAATATCTAGAATTTGAGGGGATTGGCGAGGGGCTAGCCAGAGCAAATATTGACCGCTGTGATAGTTGGTGTTCACACCTGTCCCGACCTGACCTGTCCTGACCATAACCTTATGGTCATAAGCTATATTGTAATTGTTTTTAATAACCTGCCCAGGGACTGCGGTTGAAAATTAGCCGGCTGGCTAATTACTGAAACGTGTGTGTAATAAACGTGTAATGTGCACTGTCCCTGTAAAAATAAAAGAAACTCAAACTCAAACCTGTCCAGACCCTACCTGTCCTGACAGTACCTGTTCTTATTATCCTAAACTAGAAGTAGAACTAGACAGTCAATTAACTGAATAAACTATTCAATATTAACAGCTAGATTTGATAGGGAACCAAAACAAACAGCCAGTCTGGGCCAATCAGAAATAATTTCCAAAGTTAAATATCTAATCTTGATTTAACATGAGCATATGCTCCTGAATACACACAGCATAATTAAATCACTGGGATTTTTTTTTCTCAGGATTATTCAAGTTTCAATGAATAGACTGCTGAGTCATGGATTCATTAAAGACAGGATAATGGGACAAATCTGGATTTAACATCTTTATCAAGTCTGAGTAGTCACTTTTCTGTTTGGGTAGAAATCTCTTTCAGATATTGAGAAACAAAGTGCAAAATTATTTTACAAGCTGTCACTCATTGCTTAACTTGGACTGAAATCGGTGTCCCAGTATTCATTTTGGGTGCTGGTACTGTTATTTAGGTGCAGGAGATCAAGCAGTAGAAAGTCTGAGGTGTCGTTACTTAGCTCCAGTGAGCTCCTGCCCAAGTCAAGCACTGCTGTCACCAAAATAAATACTAAAAGTCTTGGATATTTTTTCTCCATTATTTATCAGAGTTTTTGTGTTGACATTGTGTAGGAATGCCATGTACAGTGCATTGGGAAAGTGTTCAGATCCCTTGACTTTTTCCACATTTTGTTACTTTACAGCCTTATTCTAAAATGGATTCAAACGTTTTTTCCTCATGAATATTCACACAATACTCCACAATGACGAATCAAAATCAGGCTTTTAGAAACTTTAAATAAAAAAATAAAAAAAACAGAAATGCCACATTTACATAAGTACATTTTATTTAATCCATTTTATAATGAGGCTGTAACATAACAACATGGGGGAAAATGGAAGAGGCCTGAATACTTGCCCCTGTACGTAACACAGTCACCTGAGAGAGTGAAACACTCCCTTGTTCTCCTTCTCCGTCTGTATTCTGCCAGCCAGCCAAATGGATGACAGTGCATTCTGGTTCACCACTGTCTATACTGCACATTAAACATGACAAGCACAACCTCTCATCCTCAAAGACATGTCCTCTTAAATGACAACAATCTATGCAAAAGTTCCGTATAATTTTCAATATAATTGAATCTAATCAAATAGACATGTCAGGACACAGACTTGTCCTTGGAGAGAAAACAGAGATGCAGGGACTTTTTGAAGTTTATTCAAAGTATAAAAATAAGATGAAAACAACAGACGTACGGACGTTCGCATTAGGGGTCAGAGGTCGGGACAATAACAGACTAACAGGCACCAGCAGAGGCACTCTTCAAATTGGACACTCTTCTGGAGACCGACTGTCTGACGAGACCACACACACCTCTCTAATGTTGACTCTCTTTTTGGAGCTGTCGATCTCTCTCTTTGACTGTCTTCTTTTTCCATCGTTCTTTGTCACTCTCTTGAGTTGTTTAAAGTGAATTTATTCCAGCCGGTGTCTATTCCACAAGTTACCAGCAGCTAAATCTATGACGTTAAAATGCCTATTCGTTCTTTGTCACTCTCTTGAGTTGTTAAAGTGAATTTATTTAAGTGATAATGCCAGAGAAGCTGATGTTTGGAGGATATATTGGCACAGTTTGCCGGCCCTCGACTTCGTCTCAGACCTAACAACCTTCATGCCAATATATCCTCCAGCTTCTCTGGCATTATCACTTAAATAAATTCACTTTAACAACTCAAGAGAGTGACAAATAACAACTAGGCATTTTAACATCATAGATTTAGCCAATGGTAACTTGTGGAATAGACACCGGCTGGAATGCGCTTTTAACCAATCGACATTCAAGATTTGACCCACTCGTTGTATAAATTCAAATTCAACACGTCTGTAAAACTTAGTTTCATCCAATGTGTTCAAAGACATCTAAATTATTCATTTAGCAGTATGTGGAAAAATATAATGTTGTGCAATCTGTCTCCTCTTACTAACCCAAGATACGTGAAGGATTTAATCAGAAACTGTGAAATGCAGACCTCGCATCACAAAGCTTCCAATCAGGTTATCTGAATCCACATGGGCTTAGAAACTTAGGTGACACTTTCAGATCATACTTTTCTTCAAATATCATTTGTTTTATTTATGCACTGTTGCTACTCTTGGCTCCCATTTTGACATATTTAATATCTATATGGGTCAACCAGAGCTTGAGTGATGTGTGTGTTTTGTGTGTAGTGAATTCACTTGTTTGCACATAACTGAGTGTGTGTATGTGTGCACATGCACGTGTTTGTGTAAGCCTCTGGATCCCACTGGTTACCTCCCTACACGTACTCTACATCACCTTTACACCCAAGTCGCCATGACAACCCCACAGGAAGTGACGCGTACGTACTGTCACTAATAGGCTGTATCTCCTGTCGAAGTGGGAAACACGGCCCACCCTGTGGTAATTACATTCTAATGACATTCTACATGCCAATTACATTCCACAATTATTTCATTAAATATCTACACAGTGAACCTTTAAAATTTGATTTAGAGTCAGATAAAGTAAGGAGGGACTACTGATGTCAAACACAAAAAAATTAGGGTTCCTCAAGTCAATCAATGTGAACCCACATTTGATATAGTTTGTACAGCTGATGTGGGTTTATGTACTTTATTGAGTTGTGTTTACTGTTTTTCAACAAGAGAGAGCGAGAGAGCGAGCGAGAGAGAGAGCGAGAGAGAGAGCGAGAGAGAGAGAGCGAGAGAGAGAGCGAGAGAGAGAGAGCGAGAGAGAGGGGGGGAGAGAGGGGGGGAGACAGAGACAGAGAGAGGGGGGGAGAGAAAGAGGGCGGGAGACAGAGACAGAGACAGAGACAGAGACAGAGAGAGAGAGAGAGAGAGAGAGAGAGAGAGACAGAGAGCGAGAGAGAGAGAGAGCGCGAGAGAGAGAGAGAGAGAGAGAGACAGAGAGAGAGAGCGACAGAGAGAGAGAGCGAGCGAGAGAGAGAGGGAGAGGGGGGAGACAGAGAGAGAGAGCGACAGAGACAGAGAGAGAGAGAGACAGAGAGAGAGAGCGACAGAGACAGAGAGAGGGGGGGAGAGAGAGGGGGTGAGAGAGAGAGAGAGAGACAGAGAGCGAGAGAGAGAGAGAGACAGAGAGAGAGAGAGAGACAGAGACAGAGAGAGAGAGACTTTTTGACTTTTGGTCTTTCTTTATTGAAACATTCTCAATTCATTTAAAACTCACCCCCCCCCACTCCTAAAATAAAAAAAAAATAAAAATAAAAAAATATATATATATATCCTGTACTGCATTCATGTACCATACTCATCTTTCCATCTACCACATGATACAAATCACCATACACAAAAACCCTCTCCTACAACCGTATATCCAAAACATCTTCCCCAGCAATACAGACAGCCCCCCCAACACACCATATCTCCTCAAACATCTCCACACATTTGATCATTTTATAGAACTCAAACTCAACCCTAAGGCGCGCAGAGACCATCCCATTAAACAGTAGTAAAGGGTCTGTTATCCCCCCACCTTTAACCCTGTTCCTCCTTGTTAGCCAAATAGCTAACTTTGCCTGAGCAAACAGAAAATTCAACAAAACACTTTTTTCTTTCTCCTTACTCGAATACCTGTATCCCATTATAAACATCCCAACAGCAAAAACCACCCCCAACCTGTCACACAGACATTCCAACAGAGACATTAATGGCATTAACCTGGTGCACACAGAAAACACATGAATTACAGTTTCTTTCATTTGACAGAAAGGACACCCCTGCCCAATTCCCGGATCAACCCGTGCCAACCAGCTGTTAGTGGCCAGGGCTCCATGAAGAACCCTCCACTGGAGGTCCCCTGACCTCTTTGGCACTGGGGGTTTGTAGAGCGCCCTCCATCTAAAACCCACCATACTCTCCGCCCCACATACCCCCTGCCACTGATGTGCCTTCACTCCTGTTAGGCTTCTAATGCTCCTAACCTTAACGCAGAGGTTGTAGAGGGCTTTACCTCCCACCCCCTCAAACTCCCCCAGGCTCGGAGTGTTAAAATCTAACAAGTCCTCCAGACCCCCTTGCCAGTCTCCAGTCTCTGTCATCACCTGCAGTGGCGGGAACATTGGTGGCCCCTCTCCCTTTGGCCTCTCAAACACCCCCCTTACCGGCTCAGACAGTGCCTCCTGGACCTCCTCCAGGAATCTCTCCAGCAGCCTAAGAGACGTTATTCCTGTTTGTTCCGCCAAGACCTCCGGGGTTTTCCACCCCTCCTCTCCCAGCAGTCTCAGGTCACCCAGCCTTTGTAAACCCCCTGCCATCAGTTGCCTCTGCAGGGTGGCCGACTGAACCGATCTCAAAGGGATGGCTGGGTTGTGGAAGATAGGCTCCTCCCACACCCACTGCCCAGGCTCCACACCCCCTTCTCGTGTGGGCCTTAGCAGCTGCCAGGCCCTCAGCACCGCAGAGTAAAACTCTGAGAGACCTGCTGTACTCAGCCTCTCCAGCTTCATGAGGAACAGCTGCCGGTCCAACCCTAATCCGCCAGCTCTCCTCAGCAGCGCGCATGCTGGTTCCCTCCAGCCAACATCAGTGTGGTACAGCAGCCTCTGCACCGCCTTTAGTCGGAAAGCAGCCATCCTGCTCTCCAGCTCCACCAGGCCCTGTCCTCCTTCGTGGACGGTCATGTACAAAACTGCTGCCTTCAGCGAGTGATGTCCCGACCAAAAGAAGTCCACCAGCTTGCGTTGCAGGTCTGCAAGCAGACCGGCGGGGGGGTTGAGGACAGCCAGTTTATGCCACAAGGAAGATGCCACCAGGTTGTTGATTATCAGCACCCTCCCTCTATATGACACTTGGGGCAGGAGCCACCTCCACCTGGCCAGTCTTGACACCACTGCCTGTGACAGCCCCTCCCAGTTCTTGCTGACCCACCTCTCCGAGCCCAGGTACACCCCCAACACTTTAAGCCCTTCACAACCCCACTGCAAACCCCCTGGAAGCAGAGGAGGAGCCCTATCCCCCCATGCCCCACATAACAGAGCTTTGCTCTTTCCCCAGTTTACCTTAGCTGATGAAGCTCCCTCGTACACCTTCAGACTAGTCTCTAGTTCCTGCATATCTTGCCCATCCCTGACCATCACAGAAACATCATCTGCATATGCTGAGACTGCTATTCCTGTCACCACATCCATGCCTGTCCAGCACACTCCCCGCATTCTCCTGCGTAGCAGTCCTAAAATAGGCTCAATGGCTGGTGTGTACAGCTGCCCAGATAGAGGGCATCCTTGTCTAATGCCCTGTCTCACCCAGACTGGCCTACTGAGCCCCCCTCCCACCTTAACCATACATGACGCCCCAGCATACAACAGCTTCACACAGGTCACAAAACTCTTCCCAAACCCAAACACAGACATCACATTAAACAGATACTCATGATCCACTCTATCAAAAGCCTTCTCTTGATCTAAAGAGACCAGTCCAAAGTTCACATTAGAACCTCTCGACAAGTCCAACATGTCCCTAATCAAGAACAAGTTGTCCGTGATTGAGCGTCCCGGTACACAATATGTCTGGTCCTTGTGTATTATAGAGTCCAGATGGGACTTCAGTCTGTTAGAGAGGACCTTGGCAAAAATCTTGTAGTCCGCACAGAGTAATGCCACAGGCCTCCAATTCTTAAGTTCACACAAGTCCCCTTTTTTGGGCAGGAGAGTCAGAGCCGCCCGACGGCAGCTCATCGGCAACTCTCCTACCCCGACGCATTCACGCAACACGCAAAATAAATCCTTTCCAATTGTTCCCCAGAATTTTTTGTAAAATTCCACTGGAAGTCCATCGACCCCAGGTGCACGACCGGGGGACATCTGGGTTACTGCCTCTGCCAGTTCATGTGACAACAGAGGAATGTCCATTTCATTCCTCTGTGCCCGAGAGAGCTTAGGGAGTCCTGCGAACAAGACCTGAGCACACATAGGATCACACATTTCTGCCCTATACAATTCAGTATAAAACTCCACAGTCCGCTCCCGCATCTCCCCCACCACAGAGGTCACCCGCCCATCAGACAGCCGTAGACAATGCATACCCTTGGCTTCACTGCTCTGTCTTTCCAAACCAAAGAAGAAGGAGCTGGGAGCATCCATCTCCTTGAGCATGGAGAACCTAGCTCTTACAAGTGCTCCCTTTGCTTTAACCTGGAAAAAACTGCCCAGGTCCCTACGTAATTTGGCTAAGTTAGCCTGGAGGCCTACATTGCCTTGCCCCACCATCTCTACCTCCATCTCACTAATACACCGCTCTAGTTCCCCCAATACTCTCCTAGCCTCTGAGGATGAGAGAGCAGTATACTGTTGACAGAAAAGCCGAATTTGCACTTTCCATGGTTATGTGGTGATCCGAAAACCCCACTGGGAGAATGGTAGCACCCAGCAGCCTATTGCTCTGATTCCTGGACATGTAAAAACGATCAAGTCGAGCTGCACTCACCCTAGCCCCAAAAACCTTCACCCACGTATACTGTCTTGTGTTTGGATGTTTAGTTCTCCAAACATCCACTAGGTCAAACTGATTAAAGATATCCCTTAACACTCCCACTGACACTGAATGAGGCTCTTCCCCATTTCTGTCTTTTGTAAAATCCATTGTACAGTTCCAGTCACCTCCGATCACCAGCGTCTCCTCAGGCGCTACTTGTGAGAGTTCCTGTCTAAGACTCCCAAATAGAACCCCTCTTTCTCTCCCTGTGTTAGGCGCATACACATTTATGAAGACAAAACACATGTTGTTAATTTCTGCTTTAACAACAAGCAACCTACCCCTACACACCTCCTTTGAGGAGCAAATTTTTACAGCCAGACCCGGTGAAAAAAGGACTGCCACCCCTGCACTAAGATTTGTCCCATGGCTCAACACACTTGCCCCTTTCCACCAGAGCCCCCAATCAACTTCATTCACCACATCACTATGCGTCTCCTGCAGAAACAACACCTGTACTTTTTTTTGTTTTACATATTCACCCAACACACTCCTCTTTCCCGCATCTCTGGCGCCATTTATATTGAGCGAGCCTACCCGAAGAGTCTCCATAAGAAGTGGGAGAAAAGCCACCAGAGAAATAGACCAGTAGCAAAGCTCAAAAAGCCCCAGTGTCAGTAAGAAATTAAACATTTAAACAGTGTCTGAAGGTAAACCTTTACGCACTGTTGTGACCCACTTCCTCAAAATAAACCGTTTCCTGGGTGAGAGGACACCATGCCCCTCATTTCTCATAGCATGTTGTACTGATCTTACAAACTTTCTAGGATCAGGAAAAAAAGCCTCAAGATTAACTTTTTTCCCCTTAGTCTCATTCAGGAACCTTGTCAGTTCTCTCAACGTGTACTTAGACCCCTCGGGTTGACTGGCTGTCAGCTCCGGGCCAATTGAAGAGGAGTCTGAAAAAAATAACTCCTCATCCTCTTCCTCAGACTCACTTTCCTCCTCTTCTCTATCTCCCACCCTGACCACCTGCCCTTTCTCTCTGGTTAGGGCCTCACCCACAGCAACAGGCAACATTTCCATGGTGCCTTTGTCCACACCCTTTTTCTTTTTCCTCTTGACACCCTCCTCCTCCCCCCTAATCTCTTACACTTCCCCACTATACTCTCCTCATCCACTAGAATTACCTGACTAGACGCAGTATCATCTGCACCACCCTCCATAGCATGACTAGGGCCAGCCTCAGCTACACCACCCTCCATAGCATGACTAGGGCCAGCCTCAGCTACACCACCCTCCATAGCATGATTAGGGCCAGCCTCAGCTACACCACCCTCCATAGCATGACTCGGCCCAGCATTATCTGCACCACCCTCCATAGCATGACTCGGCCCAGCATCATCTGCACCACCCTCCATAGCATGTCTAGGCCCAGCCTCAGCTACCCCACCATCTCTAGCCTGACTAGACCCAGCCTCTGCTTCTCCACCATCTCTAGCCTGACTAGACCCAGCCTCCACTACCCTACCATCTCTAGCCTGACTAGACCCGGCCTCTGCTTCTCCACCATCTCTAGCCTGACTAGACCCAGCCTCCACTACCCTACCATCTCTAGCCTGACTAGGCCCAGCCTCATCTACACCACCATCTCTAGACTGACTAGGCCCAGCTTCTGCTATCTGCATCTCCTTACCCCCTGCATTTTGACCTCGATTTCCCCCACCTGCCGTTGTACCCTCACCTTGTCTATGGCCTTTATGTGGGCACGCAAAACTCTTGTGCCCCAAATCCCCACATTCAAAACACCGTAGACTATCTGTGCTGGCAAAACCGGCATAGAGCCCCTCCCCATGCCTCACTTTAAAATGCACATTTAGCTGTTGCTCATTATTGTTCAGAAACATAAACACTTGCCTCCTGAACGAAACAACGTGCTTAACGGCATCTGCCTGAAAACCTGCTGACAGTACACGGAAACCGCTAGCAAACTTACCAAAACGACTCAGCTCTTTCCTAATTTGATCATCCGTAATAAACGGAGGCAAATTTGCCACTACAACTCTTGTTGAAGGGGTAGAGAGAGGTGAAATTGACACAAACACATCCCTTACAAATATTCCGCTAGCAATTAGCCTACCGACCAAATTAGCCCTTTTCATGAACACAACCACAGCTTTGTTCATTCTAGAAGCAGAATGTATAAACTCAGCTCCTACCTGTTCACCGACCACGAGCAGAACCTCCTCCACCTTAACTCCGTTCTCAGGAACACACCTGAAACCATGCTG
>NC_092162.1:8919877-8927377 GCF_045791955.1 Oncorhynchus clarkii lewisi | reverse complement strand
GCTAGCTATGAGTATCTGCCACCTGCTACATACGTATCACTGAAATTCATTAGGCATATATTACAATTACTATATATTACTCTATTACAATTACTAGATATTACTGTATTACAATTACTTTATATTACTATATTACAATTACTATATATTACTCTATTACAATTACTAGATATTACTGTATTACAATTACTTTATATTACTATATTACAATTACTATATTACAATTACTATATATTACTCTATTACAATTACTATATATTACTCTATTACAATTACTAGATATTACTGTATTACAATTACTTTATATTACTATATTGCAATTACTATATTACAATTACTATATATTACTCTATTACAATTACTAGATATTACTGTATTACAATTACTATATATTACTCTATTACAATTACTATATATTACTCTATTACAATTACTATATATTACTCTATTACAATTACTATATATTACTCTATTACAATTACTATATATTACTCTATTACAATTACAATATATTACTATTTTACAATTACTTTTTATTACTATATTACAATTACTATATATTACAATGTTACAATTACTATATTACAATTACTATATATTACTCTATTACAACTACTATATATTACTCTATTACAATTACTACATATTACTGTATTACAATTACTTTATATTACTATATTACAATTACTACATATTACTATATTACAATTACTATATATTACTCTATTACAATTGCTATATATTACTGTATAACAATTACAATATATTACTATTTTACAATACTTTTTATTACTATATATTACAATGTTACAATTACTATATTACAATTACTATATATTACAATGTTACAATTACTTTATATTAATTACTATATGACAATTGCTATATATTACAATGTTACAATTACTTTCATGTACTTTGAAAAGTGAGCCGGTGATTTGAATACAAAGACATGCAAAGATGTCACAGAATGACAGTACAGTCCTAAATAGTTTTCTGTTTATTGAAATGCTACATGATCAGACTAACAAAACGAGGCGTGATTTCTGGAAACTTAGACACACGTCTACAGTCTCCTTAGAGACGTACTGTTGCTGAATCAAAGCGTTGTTGTTGTTGTTTTTTTGTTGTTATTCCACAACTGGCGTCCATATCCAAGAACAATCTCTGTCCCCCGCTGAAATTTAATGTGAACAAGTAATTAACAAAGTGAGACGCTGTAGGCTGGATAGGCTACTCAGAAGTTCGACACAGAGACACAGCTGAATATAGACAACTCCTGCAACTACCTTGGAATACCAAACGACCAGTTTTCCCAAAAAGAACAAGGGTTTAAAGTGAATTCAGTAGAAAACATTCATCTTCCTTACAGGCGTTAATGGCTCAGCGCAGAGTTTCCCCCAAGCGGAGTGAGAAACCACTGTTGAGACATGTGTGATTCTCTGGGGACTATGGCAGGAGGCTGCCACGTCAACAATCCCTTTTGGTATAAGTCTGTGCATGGACCACAAGACTATTTCAAAGCTTACAATACAGCATAAGGATAACTTTACTGTCTTTAAATTCAACTTACATGGAAATGAATAATGTTCACAGAACAAAAGTTGTGTCTTTTTGGTGGAGCACTGTATGGTAAAGTTAGGGAGCCATGGCTCAGAGGTTACACGTTAATATGACTTCCCTGTGGGGGAGCCATGGCTCAGAGGTTGGAACTGACAAGTGACTCCCCAGAGAGTCTGGATGATGCAGTACTCTGACACTTTCTGGGAGGGGGGGGGGGGGGGGGACCACTTCCAGTCCTACTCGTTGGCATTACATTGAAACAATGACATTTGTGTGTAGTTTGAATTTGAGAGTCTAATAATCATAGACTCTGCATGCTGCAGAATAAAACAGACCTGAACCGAGGACTGTCACAGGAACAGACAGGAAGAAACTGAGAGAGAGTGAAAAGAAAGTGATGGAGAGAGAGAGAGAGAGAGAGAGAGAGAGAGAGAGGGAGATAAAGAGAGAGAGTTTGAGTTTTAAATACTCTTTATTGGGTCTGGGGGCCCACCACACAATAAATACTCATACAAAACCACAGTTACACATCAATTAAAAACACAACTCAAATTCCTCCTCCACAGTAACTACACACAACAGCCTCTGAATACCCCATATACTCAAAAACAGATCGATATTGTTGACAAGTTTATAATAGGCAAACTCAACCCTTAGTCTCGCTGCCAACATTCCCTCCAGCATTCCCACCACATCCACAGACCCCTGTCCCCAAATTCTGTTCTTTCGGGTCTTCCATATCGCTAATTTTGCTGCCCCTAACACAAAATTAAGCAACACAACTACACCCTTTTGACTGAACCTGTACTTTGGCCCAAATATATACAGTTGGGAAGAGAAAACCTCTCCCAACGTTGAGAACCAATCAGTGATCATTCCAATCATGCCAACCAACCTGGGACACAGTAAAAACAGATGTGCCAGAGATTCAGACTCAGCACAGAATGGACACCCCTCCCCAACAGTAGGATCCAGGTGTACCAGATGCATGTTAGTGGCTATAGCTCCATGTATTATCCTCCATTGGAGGTCAGCTGTCCTCTTATCAATAGGCAGTTTATATAATGATCGCCAACAGCCTTTTGGAGAGGCACCTGGACCAAGCACACCCACCCACCTTGTCGATTTTACCCCTTCCAGGGATAAGGCATGGGACACCTTCACACATATTCTGTACATGGCCTTCTTTCCCACCTCCTTGAACTCCCCCAGCTCCGGGGTATCGAAGGAAAGCAGCATCCCCACGTCCTCTTCAAATGCCCCCATCGCAGGACTAACAATCAGTGCAGGGAACACATAATCCAGACCCTCCTTCCACCGATCAGAATTGGAAGTGTCAGTCACATACTTCAGATGAAGCACTGGCAAGGAGTCGCAGACCTCATCGAAGACCTTCCTCAGTAGGCGAGATGATCGGATCCCCGCTCTTTCTCCCAGCTCCTCCAATCTGCTAATGCTCCGCATCAGATGACCCAGCTTGGTACACTCCACGCCTAACAGGCATGAACGTAGGCTAGCTGAACCCAGAACACGGGACTGGATGGCAGTGTTGTGAAAAAGAGGCTCTTCAAAAAGCCACATCCCTGGTGGCGTGCAGACCTTACGGGACTTGACAAAGACTCTCCAAGCCTGCATTATAGACTCATAAAATGGAGTCAGGCCAGTCAAATCACCCCCCTCCAGCTTTAAGAGGAAAATATGCTTGTCTAAGCCCAAACAGCCCGCTCTCCTCATCAATATGTAGGCTGTTTCGACCCAGCTAGAACAGTCTCTGTACAACAATCTCTGGGCTGCTTGGAGCCTGAAAGCCGTGATCCTAGAGAAAATGTCCACCAGGCCTTGCCCACCCTCGTGCAGTGGCAGGTACAGGGCTGCAGCTTTAATCCAGTGTTGTCCAGACCAGAGGAAATTGACAAGGGTCCTCTGAAGCTCTTGTATCAGACCCTTTGGTGGCTGTAAAATCATTAGTCTGTGCCACATGGTAGAAGCAGCAAGATTATTTGCTACCAGGACCCAGCCCCCTATAAGACAGCTGGGTAACACCCATTTCCACCTTGACAGTCTGGCACACACTTTCTCCGCTACACCCTCCCAGTTATTTTTCTGAAAGACATCAGAGCCTAGAAAAACCCCCAAAGTCTTCATTCCATCTCTGCCCCACTGAAGCCCCCCTGGTAACCGTGGAGTGGACCCCATCTGAAGCTGACCTGCCCACAGCGCTTCACTCTTTCCCCAATTTACTCTAGCTGAGGAGGCCCCCTCATACACCTTTAAAGTGTTTGAGAGAACCTTAACATCCTCACCCCCTGTAATAAAAACTATCAGGTCATCTGCATACGCAGACAGTGCTATCGTGGGACCCTTCATTACACCTGGCACAAAGAAACCAGTAAGCTTCGCTCTTAAAAAACAAAGCATTGGTTCAATCGCCAGACTATATAACTGCCCTGAAATTGGGCATCCCTGCCTGATGCCCCTTTCGACAGGGATGGGGCAACTTAAACCACCACCCACCTTCACCATACACGAGGCTCCAGCATACAGTAAATTCACCCAAGACAGAAAAACATCCCCAAACCCAAAGGCTTTCATTGTTTTAAACAAGTACTGGTGGTCCACACGATCAAAAGCCTTCTCCTGATCCAACGAAAGTAAACCCACATTTACATCAGACAGTTTACAAATGTCTAAAACATCTCTTATCAGAAACAAGTTGTCAACAATAGAGCGATCAGGTACACAGTAGGACTGGTCCTTGTGGACCAACAATCCCAGATACTCTTTCAACCTGTTTGAGAGACATTTAGAAACATTTAGAAACAGCAAAGCAACAGGTCTCCAATTTTTTATGAGAGCCAAATCCCCCTTTTTTGGCAACAGTGAAAGCACCGCACGTTGACAGGATACAGGAAGAGAACCCTCATGAAAAGATTCACACACCACTTCATAAAAATCCTCCCCAATAGACCCCCAAAAGTGCTTATAAAACTCAGATGGTAAACCATCGATGCCAGGGGCTCGGCCTGTTGAGAGCTGCATAACTGCTGTGGACAGCTCTTGCAGTTTAATAATGTCAGCGTCCAATGCGACTCTCTGTTCAGGTCCCAATTGAGGAAGACAGTGTAACAACTGTTCACTACATAAAGAGTCACAATCCTCCGCCTTATAAAGGGACGAGTAGAAATGCACGGCATGTTGACGCATTTCAATGTCATTCGTGGTCACATTCCCATCAGGGAGACGAAGGCAGACCATCTGTTTACGTTTAAATGTCGACTGTCCTAGGTTTTAAAAAAAAGCGCTAGGACCATCCATATCCTTGAGGGAAGCGAATCGAGACCTAATCAAGGCACCCTTCACTCTTTCATGCAGAAACGACCTCAGTTCATGTCTCTTGTCCTGTAAGTTCATGACTAGTCCAGGGTCGTTCTGAGTGAGCAGCTTCAATTCAATAGATTTGATGTCCTGTTCAAGGGCCTTGATAGTCTCTTTAACTTCAATTTGAGACAGAGCAGTATACTGTTGACAAAAAACTCGTATTTGGGCCTTCCCAACCTCCCACCATTGTCTCAAGGACTCAAAATTCCCTTTTATACCCCTCCATTTTTCCCAAAACAACAAAAACCTGTCACAAAACATGACATCGTGTAACAATTTAACATTAAAATACCAGTAAGGTGATGACCTTCGTGGACAGGACAAGTGAATATCAACAGTAACAATATGATGATCAGAGAAACCCACAGGAGTAATGGCACACTTTCCAACCTTACTACAGTATTGCTCAGATACATACAACCTGTCTAACCTTGCTGCACTGACACGACCTTCATTAATTTTTAACCATGTGTACAGCCTAACTTTTGCATTCCTTATTCTCCACACATCAGAAAGCTCAAGCTCAGTTAATAGGCCAGACAGGCAAGTGGCTGACCGCAGGTGGGGTTCTTCAGCGCTGCGATCAACAGTAAAATCCACTCTACAGTTCCAGTCACCCCCTAAAACCATACACCCCTCTTGATCACACTGTCTTAAGGTTTCCTTTATTTAATCAAATATAGCAATACGCTCTGTACCCTCATTAGGAGCATAAACATTCAAAAAAAATAAAAAAAACATAACATCCACCTTGACAAATAAAACCCGACCCTTGACAATCTCTGTTGTAGATACCACAGTCACCCCTAAGCCTGAGGAAAACAAGATTGTCACCCAAGCACTGAAATTAGTACCATGACTGAGTACATGCTGCCCCTCCCGCCACATACCCCAGTCAACCTCATTTTCCTCATCACTGTGTGTCTCCTGTAGGAAAACTACATTAAGCCTTTTCTGTTTTATTACTTCTAATACCCAAGCATGATCATCATCATTATTATTTTTTCTTCTCTTAGCCTGACTACGTTTCCCAGCACCTTTTGATGCTGCAACAGCAGTAATACGTTTCCTCAAGCGAAACCGCTTCTTCTCACTCAATTGGTCTAACCCCACCGTCTTCTGTAACATCACAGCTGACCTCACAAACTTATCAACATCAAAATAATCTGCCAATCTGACAGATTTCCCCAAAGTCTGATCCAGAAACTCATTTACCTCCTCTAGATCATAAACTGAGTCCTCACCAGCAGCTGTCATATGAAAAGAGATATCATATCATTCTTCTGATCCTCAGCTGAGACCACAGACAACTGACTCCCCTCTACAACATCCCTTTCAACACTCCCCCTTGCACCACATCACTCGTACCAGGCATCTCCTCCACTACCTGGGAGACTAGCCCCACCTGAACATCACTACTCATAGTGGGCATCTCCTACACTAACTGGGAGCCTAGCTCCACATGAACCCCAGCACTCGTTGTGGGCATCGCCTCCACTACCTGGGAGCCTAGCTCCACATGAACCCCAGCACTCGTAGTGGGCATCTCCTCCACTCCCTGGGAGCCTAGCTCCACATGAACCCCCTCCTGTACCTCATTACTCGTAGTGGGCATCTCCTCCACTACCTGGGAGCCTAGCTCCACATGAACCCCAGCACTCGTAGTGGGCATCTCCTCCACTCCCTGGGATCCTAGCTCCACATGAACCCCCTCCTGTACCCCGTTACTCGTAGTGAGCATTTCCTCCACTACCTGGGAGCCTAGCTCCACATGAACCCCAGCACTCGTAGTGGGCATCTCCTCCACTCCCTGGGAGCCTAGCTCCACATGAACCCCCTCCTGTACCCCGTTACTCGTACTGGGCACCTGCTCACCAGTCTGAGGAACTGGCTCTTCAGATACATCCTTACCTTCTACAACAATACTTTTCTGTAGCATAACATTTCCCTCTAATACAAGATGCAACTCCGTGCCCTCAACACAGATAACTTGTTCCTCAGCAACAGGTGCCTTTGGCTGCTCTACCGCTGTCGGTCCACCTCTCCCTACATCAGTGGGCCCAGGTGTTACGATGACCACCTGCTCCCCTCCCTCGGCCTTCTCCCTTTTCGGGCAAGCATGTTGCTTATGGCCAACATCCCCACACTCAAAACACCGTTGACTACCCGTACCGGCATAAGCCATATACATTCTATTGTCATACTTGATTGTAAACGATAACTCTAAAGTCTGCTCCGGTGAGTCCAAAAACATAAACACCTGTCGCCGAAATGACATTACCTGTTTGAAACCCAATGGGTGTTTGCAACCCAACGGAACAACCTTAATTGAACTGGCGAACTTCCCAAAGCGCAATAACTCTCGCTCCAATAGCTCATTTCGAATAAACGGTGGTACATTTGAAATCGTTACCCTTGTTGACGGAGAAAAAAGCGGCATAACTTGAATAAACATTCCTTTAAGAAGTACGTCATGCTCAACCATACGATCTACAAGACACTCTTCTTTAAGAAGTACGCCATGCTCAACCATACGATCTACAAGACAATCTTCTTTAA
>NC_092162.1:8899877-8914877 GCF_045791955.1 Oncorhynchus clarkii lewisi | reverse complement strand
GTAGTTCTCGATTGGGTGTAACAGGAAGCTCAGGCTGCTGTGAACCACGAGGTTGTGAGTTCAAATCCCAGATGAGGACATGTTGAATAATAATCCCTGTTTAAATTAACATACAGTGTAATCAGTTAAATCAAAGTGTGTCCAGCCCTTAGTTCCAGGCAGAGGTAAGGAGTAGCAGTCTGATGGGGTCCAGATGTGCCTTTCAAAACCACAGGAGAACAAAACAATCTGCTTTGATACTCATAAGCACACAGACACAAACACATAGACACACACAGACACACACAGGTGGTGGGGCTCTTTCACATAGCCTGCTGATTAAATAGCGTAAGAGGACGGCTGATAGTGTGACAGCAAAATAAAATGGACAGCCAGGTTACTCTCGCAAGTAATCACACACGCACATTCTCGGGTCATTTTCATGTGAATAGCAATATTTATTTGGATCCAAAAAATAAGAACCCACGTATTCTAGAGGTTGTGACATATATATACAGTATATAACACACTGTACACAGTACATCAAAAATAAACCCTCATTCATAAATAATGAATAAAATATCAAACAGACCATGTCTGTCACTCATCCCACAGAACTATCCTCCAGACCCGTCTCATCCCTCCCTCTGATGCTGTCCTTCATAGCACGCCTTCATCTGAGATATTTACCCAGCCCGTTCTGCATTCATGTACTGTATATCAATTTGGTAAAATGTGTGACTATACTTAACTTTTGTGTGGTTTTCGGGTCTGTGGGACCCATTTTCTATGTTTAGTAAAATACAAATTATACAGTTAATATTTTTATCAACCTGAGACTCGTTGGCTCATTTCCTGTGAAGAACATGTAAAATAACACATTTTAATTGAGTGCACACTGTGCCTCCCCCTACACATTTATATGACATTTGTGGTAATGAAAGTGTGGAAAAGTGTGTGTGTAGGTGAAAACAAGTAAAAATGAAATTAAATGGTTTGCACGTGAGCCTTCACTCTGTCTTCCTCCTCCCTGGGCCTGCTGTTTCAACATGTCACCCAGAACCTGTCTGTCTCCCTGCCTGTCTGTCTGTCTGTCTCCCTGCCTGCCTGTCTGTCTGTCTCCCTGCCTGTCTCCCGCTTTTCTCGCAATCTTTACCGTTTGTAGTGCGTGAAATGTCTTGCTGGAACCTGCACAATGTTTTTACCCCAGTACCAGCCCTTCAGCAGCCAGCCCCAGGACCAGCCCTTCAGCAGCCAGCCCCAGGACCAGCCCTTCAGCAGCCAGCCCCAGGACCAGCCCTTCAGCAGCCAGCCCCAGTACCAGCCTGTCAGCAGCCAGCCCCAGTACCAGCCTGTCAGCAGCCAGCCCCAGTACCAGCCCTTCAGCAGCCAGCCCCAGGACCAGCCCTTCAGCAGCCAGCCCCAGGACCAGCCCTTCAGCAGCCAGCCCCAGTACCAGCCTGTCAGCAGCCAGCTCATCATCAGCCTACAGGAGGAGAATACGGATGTAAAAATATGGTGAAATTGAATGGTCTTCTTGTCCAAGGAATGAGCCACCCGCGTGGCTGCCAATGTGATAAGGATGCAACCAGGGCCGATGCAGATGGAGGTTAGTCATGTTACTCATGTACAGGACATGAAGTCTTCCCAGACACCATCCAGAAAATACTTCTGGACTGCACTAATTTGGTGCATTTCTGGAGAGATGTGGAAAGAAATGGAACAAACACATTCACATGCAGATCCACAGAATCCCTGTGGGATACAGAAACTGGCAGATAACTTTTCTGTGCAACAATGTAACTGAAAAAAACGTCCATTATTTCCAACACAACCGAGACACCAGACCAGCTCGGCGGCAGAATGTTAATGTTGATGAGCAGCTTATGCCATTTAGGGGCCGCTTCCCCTTCAGGCAGTACATACCGTCTAAACCCACATAATATGCTATCAAGATCTGGGCTGCCTGTGGTGCTGCTTCATCATATGTGTGGAATCTGCAATTGTATACAGGGAAGCCAGATGGAGGAGCCCCTGAGAAGAACCAAGGGATGCAGGTTGTCCTGGACGTGACACAGGGACTCCGTGGCCACAACATCACATGCGGTAACTTTTTCACTCGCACAAGCTGGGACAGGAGCTCCTCAAGAAGAATCTAGAAACAATATGAAAAAACAAGCCAGAGCTCCCACCTCAGCTGTTGAATACATGGAACAAGCCTATCAATTCCTCTAGTGTTCATGGCCAACACATCCCCAGTTTCCTACGTGTCAAAGAAAGGCAAACAATTGGAATTTATGAGTACGCTGCATAGGGATGGGAAAATGTATGGTCAGGAACATCAAAAAACAGATATCATAATGGATTACAATGCCACAACTTTTTGTGGTGGACAATTTAGACAAGCTGGCTACAGCTGCAATAGAAGAACCCTACGCTGGCATCTTGTGATATTCTTCTATATCTTGGACATCTCGGCGTATAATACATTCGTCATCTGGATGGCGTTGAACCCAGATTGGAACAGAAGAAAGCTCCAGAGGAGACAACTCTTTCTTCAGGAGCTGGACAAGGCATTGGTAAAGGCCTCAAATCCAGAGGAGGCAACATATCCCAAGGACCCCAGCTTCTGCAGCCATCGTTCGGAGTATTCAGGAGGATAATGCTGGTGCCCCATTCGCCCGACCCACAAAACCAACAACTCCAATACCGGAAGTAAGTGTGAGTGATGTTGTTGTTGTTGTTGTGTGTGTGTGTGAATCCTGACTAGAACCAAAAAAAAATATCATATTACTCCAGTGCTAGCCTCCCTACACTGGCTTCCTGTCAAGGCAAGGGCTGATTTCAAGGTTTTACTGCTAACCTACAAAGCAGTACATGGGCTTGCTCCTACCTATCTCTCTGATTTGGTCCTGCCGTACATACCTACACGTACGCTACGGTCACAAGACGCAGGCCTCCTAATTGTCCCTAGAATTTCTAAGCAAACAGCTGGAGGCAGGGCTTTCTCCTATAGAGCTCCATTTTTATGGAACGGTCTGCCTACCCATGTAAGAGACGCAAACTCGGTCTCAACCTTTAAGCCTTTACTGAAGACTCATCTCTTCAGTGGGTCATATGATTGAGTGTAGTCTGGCCCAGGAGTGGGAAGGTGAACGGAAAGGCTCTGGAGCAACGAACCGCCCTTGCTGTCTCTGCCTGGCCGGTTCCCCTCTTTCCACTGGGATTCTCTGCCTCTAACCCTATTACAGGGGCTGAGTCACTGGCTTACTGGTGCTCTTTCATGCCATCCCTAGGAGGGGTGCGTCACTTGAGTGGGTTGAGTCACTGATGTGATCTTCCTGTCTGGTTTGGCACCCCCCTTGGGTTGTGCCATGGCAGAGATCTTTGTGGGCTATACTTGGCCTTGTCTCAGGATGGTAAGTTGGTGGTTGAAGATATCCCTCTAGTGGTGTGGGGGCTGTGCTTTGGCAAAATGGGTGGGGTTATATCCTTCCTGTTTGGACCTGTCCGGGGGTGTCATCGGATGGGGCCACAGTGTCTCCTGACCCCTCCTGTCTCAGCCTCCAGTATTTATGCTGCAGTAGTTTATGTGTCGGGGGGCTAGGGTCAGTTTGTTATATCTGGAGTACTTTTCCTGTCCTATCCGGTGTCCTCTGTGAATTTAAGTATGCTCTCTCTAATTCTCTCTTTCTCTCTTTCTTTCTCTCTCTCGGAGGACCTGAGCCCTAGGACCATGCCTCAGGACTACCTGGCACGATGACTCCTTGCTGTCCCCAGTCCACCTGGCCATGCTGATGCTCCAGTTTCAACTGTTCTGCCTGTCATTATTATTATTTGACCATGCTGGTCATTTATGAACATTTGAACATCTTGGCCATGTTCTGTTATAATCTCCACCCGTCACAGCCAGAAGAGGACTGGCCACCCCACATAGCCTGGTTCCTCTCTAGGTTTCATCCTAGGTTTTGGCATTTCTGGGAGTTTTTCCTAGCCACCGTGCTTCTACACCTGCATTGCTTGCTGTTTGGGGTTTTAGGCTGGGTTTCTGTACAGCATTTTGAGATATTAGCTGATGTACGAAGGGCTATATAAATACATTTGATTTGATTTTGATTTTTGTGTGACTTGTTGGCTAGGTTCACAATCTGACTTGTTGGCTAGGTTCACAACGAGTGTAGCTTTAATTCAATACCCTGCTTGTGAATTTTGATCAAGATTTGAGTTTAAACGAGTACATTTAGCATTTAGCGTAGCGCATTTGCATTTCCAGGTGCCTACTTGAGACGTCTGCGTCTCAAGTAGGATCAAGAAGTTAATGGAGTATTAATTGAGTATTTTTCAAATCCTATGATGAGTTAATAGAAGAATCCAGCCTGGCTGATGCAATTCTCCTGATTCATGACCACTTTTCTTCTCTGGCCTCCATTGATTTAGTCACCCTAATTCTGGCCATCCTACAAGGGTAAAAACTTCAATAAGTTTTGAACAGATTCAGGAGGATAGGATAGAGGCATTAGGTTTAGGTTCTTAGAGGGTGGTTCCCAAACTTCTTATAGTCCCGTACCCCTTCAAACATTCAACCTCCAGCTGCGTACCCCCTCTAGCACCGGGGTCAGCGGACTCTCAAATGTTGTTTTTTGCCATCATTGTAAGCCTGCCACACACACACACAATACGAAACATTTATTAAACATAACAATGAGTGTGAGTTTTTGTCACAACAAGGCTCAAGGGAAGTGACAAAGAGCCCTTATAGGAAATAATAATATTATAATAATAATAAATCATTTTGCTCTTTATTTAACAATCTTACCTATAAAACCTTCATCGAAATCTGTTCATTGAAAATGGTGACCACAGGTTAATGAGAAGGGTATGCTTGAAAGGATGCACATAACTATGCAATGTTGGGTTGTATTGGAGAGAGTCTCAGTCCTAAATCATTTTCCACACACAGTCTGTGTGGAGAGCTGGCACGGGAAGCACTGGGCTATAGAGTATGCGCAGAGCAGGAGCAGGATATGCTGGGCCGTGGAGACGCACTGGAGGTCTGGAGCGTAGAGCTGGCACAACGTGTCCTCGCTGAATCCCCCTGTAGCACGGCAAGTGCGAGAAGCAGGCGCAGGTCGCACTGGGTTGTGCTGGCGAACATGGGGATACCGTGCGTAGAGCTGGCCCAGGATATCCTGAGCCGAGGAGACGCACCGGAGGCCAGGAGCGCTGAGCCGGCACAACCCATCCTGGCTGAATGCCCACTCTAGCACGGCAACTGCGGGGAGCTTGCACAGAGCGCACAGGGCTGTGGATGCGCACTGAAGTCATGGTGCGCAGCACCGGATAACACAGTGTTTGACCAGTCACTCGCTCCTCACGGTAAGCACTGGGAGTTGGCTCAGGTCTGAACCCTGACCCCACCAATCTCCCCGTGTGCCCCCCTAAAAAAAATGTTTTGCGGCTGCCTCTCATGCTTGCTTCGTTGAGCTATCTCCTCGTATCGTCGCCGTTCCGCTTTCGCTGCCTCTATCTCCTCCTTTGGACGGCGATACTCCCCGGCCCTTGTCCATGGTCCTGCTCCTTCCAGGATTTCCTCCCAGGTCCAGTCCTCCTGACCACGCTGGTCCGTTGGTGGTGGGATCTTCTGTAACGTCCGTTGTTAAATGAAGACCAAGGTGCAGCGTGGTAGTACATTTTCTTTCATTTGAAATGTTCCACCAAAAAACAACTCAATGAACGTAAAGCTAGGAGTGAAACACATGCAACACACAAAGACAAGATCCCACAACAGAAGGTGGGAAAAAGGGCTGCCTAAGTATGATCCCCAATCAGAGACAACGTTACAGCTGCCTCTGATTGGGAACCATACTCGGCCAACAAAGAAATATAAACATAGATTTCCCACCCTAGTCACACAGGTGTGACACAGGTTTGTAGGCCTCCTTGCCCCCATACACTTTTTCAGTTCTGCCCACAGATTTTCTATGGGATTGAGGTCAGGACTTTGTGATTGCTACTCCAATACCTTGAAATGTTGTCCTTAAGCCATTTTGCCACAACTTTGGAAGTATGCTTGGGGTATTTGTCCATTTTAAAGACACATTTGCGACCAAGCTTTAACCTCTTTCAGCTAGGGGGCACTATTTTTATGTTTGGAAAAATAATGTTCCCAATGTAAACGGCCTATTTCTCTGGCCCATATGCTAGAATGTGCATATAATTAGGATAGAAAACACTCTAATGTTTCTAAAACTGTCAAAATATTGTCTGTGAGTATAACAGAACTGATATTGCAGGCAAAACCTGAGAAAAATCAAACCAGGTAGTGGCTTCTATTTTGAAAGCTCCATGTTCCATAGCCTGCCTTCACTCCATTTAAAGGGATATCAATCAGATTCCGTTTCCTATCGCTTCCTCAAGGTGTCAACAGTCTTAGACATAGTTTCAGCCTTTTATTTTGAAAAATGAGCGAGAAAGATAACATCGCATCGGTGGGTGTTCCCATGAGTTTTGCTTGCACAACACAGTGGGGCAGCAATTGACTCTCCTACTGAAAAAAGAGACCGTGCCGGTTGATATATTATCGATTATATATTTTAAAAACAACCTGAGGATTGATTATAAAAAACGTTTGACATGTTTCTGTGGACATTACGGATACTATTTGGAATTTTCTTCTGCATTGTCGTGACCGCTCTTTCCTGTTGATTTCTGAACATAACGCGCCAAACAAACATACCAAATGGAGGTATTTTGGATATAAAAAGAATCTTATGGAACAAAAGGAACATTTATTGTGTAACTGGGAGTCTCGTGAGTGAAAACATCCGAAGACCATCAAAGGTAAGCAATTCATTTTATTGCTTTTCTGATTTTCGTGTCCAAGCTACTTTGATGCTAAGTGTTCATAATGTGTTGTCTAGTGGTCGATAAACTTACACAGACGCTTGTATTACTTATTTTCAACCATAATTTGGAAATAAATTCATTAAAAATCCTACAATGTGATTTTCTGGATTTTTTTTCTCATTTTGTCTGTCATAGTTGAAGTGTACCTATGATGAAAACTACAGGCCTCTCTCATCTTTTTAAGTGGGAGAAATGGCACAATTGGTGGCTGACTAAATACTATTTTGCCCCACTGTATATACTGTATATAAATACATACACACGTTTTTTTTTGAATTTACCTTTATTATTCCCCGTATACCCTACCACCCCTCCCCCAATTGATGATTGGACGTTATTTATTTGACTAGGCTACCTGTATTTGACATTGTGCTGTTTTTTCACTGAATCCTACTTGGTTAAATTGTGTTTTTGGCAGTGAAACGAGGCTACTCAGGCGAGAAAAATACCTCACCCAAATGTATAGCCAAGTTGGAAAATATAAATGGACTGTTTGAAAATGTGAAGAAGAAACACATGTACAACGCAAACAATTAAAATAATAATTGTTTTAATGTGAATTATGTTTTTATTTGCCGTACAACCTGACTGCGCGCACCCATGGGAATACCTGACCTACACAATTATTATTTTACCCATTGGTTAAAAGATGCATTTTTGATTGGACACCATACATGCTGACAGTGTATTCAGATCCATACATTGGCTAGACACACTACAACATTCATTTTACCAGGTTCCCGTGAAACGATTGTAATGACAGTCGACCAATACATTCCTGAAGGTCTCCTGACTAGCAAGTCTGTGTTTAATTTAATTATGTATAAAAAAAAAACAGTTTGAGATCGTTGCGAGGGTTATTCGCCAGTGGTTGTGTGAAGAAATGGGCTTCCCGGGAAAATGCATTTGACCGAGGTTGCAACAGTAACGAAGGAGGGCGAGGCTTAGCGTGTGATGTCTGAGATTTTAGTCCTTCGATTAACCTCTGTATGCGGGAGAGATATGACAGTCCCCCTCAGGCTCTGGTTAGAGAGAACTTATTGGTTAAGTCTGTGCTCTATACAAACACACAAAACCTCTTCGGTCATATCTTATTAAAGCAGCCACAATACCTTGGAAATGTTTACAGGTGTAAACTGTAGGCTACGCTTCAGAAGATCATAGATAAACAATACAAGTATACTGGAAGTAATATGTGTGTGTGTGTGTGTGTGTGTGTGTGTGTGTGTTTGTGTGTGTGTGTGTGTGTGTGTGTGTGTGTGTGTGTGTGTGTGTGTGTGTGTGTGTGTGTGTGTGTGTGTGTGTACAAACTTCTGACCTTGTAACTACATGTACCCAAGACCAACATTCTAGCAACATGGTCACAAACTATTTACAATTTTGTGTTTTTAGAAAATATCAAACAAAGAGCTACAAATATTAAACATTTACCAACCTTGTACACACACACACACACACACACACACACACACACACACACACACACACACACACACACACACGCGCGCGCGCACATATAAACCATCTCAGTGTATGGATATCAACAGCTAAAAACTGCATCAAGTAAGGTTTGACCTCTGGGTTACAAAGAGGTCAGCCAGATTAAGGTCCTGATAATCTGAGGCCTGTATGGTGAACAACACCTCAGGCATTGGCCAGAGAGAGAGGGTAAGATTATGCATTGACAATTGAACCTATTGCTTAATCCGTGTTATTCTCTGTGTTGGGTGGACTTCAGAACGACCAGAAATGGAGCTAAAAAGTGTGTTTACTCAAAAACTCTGTTCAAGGTGCACTGAATTTGAAAAATCTTGTAGAGTAAAATTACAAATGTTCTTTGAAAGCAGCGATGTACGTTGGTTCAGCTATATGCCCAAAATGTTGACCATCCTATTGCAGCTTGTTGCCGTACAATTGTAGATGAATATACAATCTCTGCTCAAAGGTCATCCATAAATAAGCTAACACAAAGCGTCCGTTTAAATTAGTCTACAGGGAGGTGAAAACTTCTGACTTAAAATAGACAGAGAAGAAGAAGAGGACGAGACAGAGAGATGAAGGATAACGTCTGCACCGATAACCGCAGAGTTATTCGCAACTTTTAATACGCTAGACACATATTCACTATTTATCACTGTGCAAGATAAATACAGTATGTATGAATATTTCTGTAGATGTGTCTTTAATTTGCATTCACCAATGTTAAACATTTTACTGCAACATTAACATTATGGAACACACTAATCCAACATAGAGGATAGTGAATTGGAGAGAGACGGAACTGAAAGAAAGGAAACCCTCTATTCCTGCAACACTAACGTTATGGAACACACTAATCCAACATAGAGGATAGTGAATTGGAGAGAGAGAGACAGGACTGAAAGAAAGCAAACCCTCTATTCCTGCAACACCAACGTTATGGAACACACTAATCCAACATAGAGGATAGTGAATTGGAGAGAGACGGAACTGAAAGAAAGGAAGAGTTCATTAGAAAAGCCCTCTATTCCTGAATCCAGATGGGTTCATCCTCCGTCCACCTACATCTATCGGTAAATAGTCCACCCAATTTTACCTACCTCATCCCCATGCTGTTTATATTTATTTACTTTTCTGCTCTTTTGCACACCAGTATCTCTACCTGCACATGACCATCTGATCATTTATCACTCCAGTGTTAATCTGCTAAATTGTAATTATTCGCCTACCTCCTCATGCCTTTTGCACACAATGTATATAGACTCTCTTTTTTTTCTACTGTGTTATTGACTTGTTAATTGTTTACTCCATGTGTAACTCTGTGTTGTCTGTTCACACTGCTATGCTTTATCTTGTCCAGGTCACATTTGTAAATTAGAACTTGTTCTCAACTAGCCTACCTGGTTAAATAAAGGTGAAATAAATAAATAAAAAATACCAGCCCCAGCAGTGTCAATGGCATCTTTCAGAGCTGTCCTTTTCAAAACTTCACCAGCGGAACTCCACCCTATCAGTAAACTTTAATACAGCTGTGAAGTTTCGATATCCTCAGGAGAGAACGTGTCTACAGCTTCGGCAAACGCATTACGAAATTATTTATTTCTCTATTACTTCAGTTCATTTTATATTTGCTATAAAACCACATCATTTGTAACAGTAGGTTCATGTGAAAACACAAGGTTGCACTGAGCACAGTTGAGTTTGTCGGGCTCTGAAGACTAGAGGCTTTAATCCGTATTCCAGTTTATCTAATGTGTATGACTATGCCCAGTGACAATGTGAAAGACTCACGTATGGCCTTGTGTTGACTAAGTCAGTAGTTCTCAATTTTCTCCTCAGTGACCCCCAGCTCTTCCAGAAGCTTGCACACCTGATTTAACTTGTTCATATACACAATAATAAATCCTATGGAATTTTCATAATATAATATGGCTGTTAATTCACATTTGTCTACAAATTAATAATTGATACTTGTCTCCATCCCAACCAAAAATGTATGTTAAAGAATAGGGCTAAATCAAATCAAACTTTAAATGTACTTAAATTACATTAATCCGACATTACAATTATTAATTTGTAAACAAACTGGAATCAAAGTCAGACTAAGTCGGTGGCACAGATGGAACTATCCAAGCAGTAGATACATCTCCTTTAAATGTTGATATTTGGTTGCTTTGACAACCAAACACAATTCAATATCACTGAATATCACAACATTTAACCCTCCTGTTGTGTTCGTTTCATGTTAATTTATTCTGTGTTCCCGGTCCAATATGAACTCCCCATTATAGCTGATTATAAATCCATAATAATACATATATTATCACCTAATGTTGTGTTAGATCTCTTTATCAACTTAAATTCTTGTGAACATTACAGGTTTTGAACTTCTATTTGCTATTTATGGCCTGTAGGCCTCATTTACCTGAGCTCATACAACTCGTTTTTGAGTAAAATAAAATAATGTATGGATTAGTTTGACTATAACAAATACTCAGATGAAACAGAGGAAACAACAGATAACTTTGTGGCAAAATTTAACAAGGATATTTGTTTTGAAACCATTTCACATTTTTAAATAGGGGCACAAAACAACATCTGTTGTGTTCCCGGTCAAAACTGACCAGTATGATTGTCTTAGTAAAGAAAGGACAGGCCCAAACTACACATGAAAATATTACAAAATTAATGTCTGAACACAATAAAGAACAACAGTAACAATAACCGTATTAGTAACAATAGCAAAAACATTCAAATGTTCACAATTTGTCAATCAGTGGTGGTTCCATTTTGTGCTGTTCTCATGCACATGTTGGACAATACGTGGCGGTTGCTGCCTGTGCCTTGCAAATATATGCACTGGATTTATGGAACATAATGCTCGTTTTGACATGTCTTCGTTCACACAGATTGCACGGCTTCCTTTTGTCTCTTCTGTCTCTGGCGGCCGTAGATCTAGCTTCTGGCCCTTGTATATCTCTCCCCAAGCCAGCAGAGGATGGTGTTGGAGGAAGGTGTTGGTGCCTCTAAATGAGGGGTGCCACCATGGCTTTCCCCAACTCTTCTAGGAATAGTTTCCTCTTGAAGAATTTCCCCTGCTTCCAGCCTGGATTCACCTCCAACCACACCACAAACACGTTGTTGGCCCGACACATCTAGGGTGTTGAAGATCACCACCATGTCCCAACGTCATCCACTTACAAGATTATGTGCCAAAAAGTGCAACAATCAGTAAATAAAATAGTGAGTAAATACAAGTGATAGTTCATATCTTGCATAGTAATGTGAAAAATTGTATCAAAGCATTGTTTTAATTTACTACATCTAAAACATATTTACATATTCAAATAGATAGAATTGACTCCATATTGTTCACAAATTCAATGAGCATTTTACCAAGCAACAACATGTCCTATTTTTATAGTGAAGATAAAACAATCTGGTAATAGAAAAAAAAGTATGAGACTTGAAAGAGAAAAAGTAACATACCTTATCAAGGTTGTTAACTCCTCTTCGTTCCTGTTGTAATCCAGGACAGCGCTAGGCTTCGTGTCCTCCTTGGTACTCACAGCGGCATCCCTGTGCAGAGTTGTCATCAGGAGCACATTCTTCTTTTTCTTCTGGCAGTAGAACACAAAAGTGTTAATTATCCCTGTCCTTGGTAGTGAGGCAGGTTTCCCTGGTTCCTTTCAGGAACACCGTCAGCAGGTTTCCCTAGTTCCTTTCGGGAACACCATCAGCAGGTTCACCCTGGTTCCTATCGGGAACACCATCCACAGGTTCACCCTGGTTCCTTTCAGGAACACCGTCAGCAGGTTAACCCTGGTTCCTTTCGGGAACACCGTCAGCAGGTTCACCCTGGTTCCTTCCGGGAACACCGTCAGCAGGTTAACTCTGGTTCCTTTCGGGAACACCATCAGCAGGTTCACCCTGGTTCCTATCGGGAACACCATCCACAGGTTAACCCTGGTTCCTCTCGGGAACACCGTCAGCAGGTTAAGCCTGGTTCCTTTCGGGAACACCGTCAGCAGGTTCACCCTGGTTCCTTCCGGGAACACCGTCAGCAGGTTAACTCTGGTTCCTTTCGGGAACACCATCAGCAGGTTAACCCTGGTTCCTTTCGGGAACACCATCAGCAGGTTAACCCTGGTTCCTCTCGGGAACACCGTCAGCAGGTTCACCCTGGTTCCTTTCCGGGAACACCGTCAGCAGGTTAACCCTGGTTCCTTTCGGGAACACCATCAGCAGGTTCACCCTGGTTCCTTTCGGGAACACCATCAGCAGGTTAACCCTGGTTCCTTTCGGGAACACCATCAGCAGGTTAACCCTGGTTCCTCTCGGGAACACCGTCAGCAGGTTCACCCTGGTTCCTTTCGGGAACACCATCAGCAGGTTAACCCTGGTTCCTCTCTGGAACACCGTCAGCAGGTTAACCCTGGTTCCTTTCGGGAACACCATCAGCAGGTTAACCCTGGTTCCTTTCGGGAACACCATCAGCAGGTTAACCCTGGTTCCTTTCGGGAACACCGTCAGCAGGTTCCAGGCATAACTTGTCCTGGCATCACATTATGCCCATATCTTTATTCCATATTTAGACAGTCTGCTTGGCATGTACTGTTTGAATGGGCAGCGACCAGAAGCTCATCCACTGTGATTATAGATGGGTTGGGTTATAGATGAGTGGCAGGCACCCCACCCACTTGTGCCAAACCTCTCTGATCGCTGCCAGCTTGTCTTGTTGACGGCGGCCTGGTCTTGTATCACGGTTGTTGAAGCGAATCACCCGCGACAACACGTGAAATGGCTGGAGTGACACAGTGGCACGAAAAATTGCAAGACCAGACTCTGTACGCCATAAACTGGTGGTGGATTCATTTCTGGATCTGTACACACCAGCCAAAATCAAGAGACCCACGTGTGCTTGGACGTGTGTCTGGTCTACTGCCTTTCAGTTGTCTTTGTAAATGCGTCTCACCTCCTAGTTGGTCATGTTTATCACTAATGTTTCAATTGACTCTGTCAGGATCAGTTCGAAGCAGGATTTTATGTCATCCACCCGGGATATGGTGTGTCTCGTTGGCCCTGGGGTCAACAGAATAACATTTTAAGCAGACAGCCGACCTCTCTTCTCAGGTGGGGATGAAGACCAGGACAAATTCCCATTCTTTGAACGGAATGTACCAACAACCTCCGCAGGGCCCTCTTCCTCATCACTGGAATATACCAACAACCTCCGCAGGGCCCTCTTCCTCATCACTGGAATGTACCGACAACCACCGCAGGGCCCTCTTCCTCATCACTGGAATGTACCAACAACCTCCGCAGGGCCCTCTTCCTCATCACTGGAATGTACCAACAACCTCCGCCCTCTTCCTCATCACTGGAATGTACCAACAACCTCTGCAGGGCCCTCTTCCTCATCACTGGAATGTTCCACATTGGTTGTCTCTTGGTCTGGATCATATTCTGTGTTTTCTTCAACTTCTGACACTTTCTCCTCTAATGCATCTTCACTGTCAGTTTCCTGGTCTCTCTCCTCCTCACCAGTCTCATGATCAAAGATATGACCAGGAGCCTCACATACAGTATATCGTTTGGTCATTGTACTGCCACAGAATTAATTGTGATCAAGGCCTCAAAAAAGCTTTATATACCAGAGCTGCTAGAAAAGTTCTATATATTATTGAAACAATGTTGCGATTGTTTGTGAGAATGCCAGCAGGTTTGGTTCCCCTGGGGGAAAGATACTACTGGAGAAAGGTTCCCCTGGGGGAAAGATTCTACTGGAGAAAGGTTCCTGTGGGGGAAAGATTCTACTGGAGAAAGGTTCCCCTGGGGGAAAGATTCTATTGGAGAAAGGTTCCCCTGGGGGAAAGATTCTACTGGAGAAAGGTTCCCCTGGGGGAAAGATTCTACTGGAGAAAGGTTCCTGTGGGGGAAAGATTCTACTGGAGAAAGGTTCCCCTGGGGTAAAGATTCTACTGGAGAAAGGTTCCTGTGGGGGAAAGATTCTATTGGAGAAAGGTTCCCCGTGGGGGAATGATTCTATTGGAGAAAGGTTCCCCTGGGGGAAGATTCTATTGGAGAAAGGTTCCCTTGGGGGAATGACTCTATTGGAGAAAGGTTCCCCTGGGGGAATGACTCTATTGGAGAAGATTCTATTGGAGAAAGGTTCCCCTGGGGAAATGACTCTATTGGAGAAAGGTTCCCGTGGGGGAATGATTCTATTGGATAAAGGTGCCCGTGGGGGTTGCCATGGAAGCCAAGAAGGTGTGAGTGTGTGTGTGCTCAAACACACATGCATGTGAGGCGTCTGGGAGAGGAAGTGTGTCCATCTGATGAATGTTCATGTGGCTGAACTCAGTTTTAAACACTAATTCTAATCTCACACATTCATTTCTAATGACCGGTCAGTTTTGACTGGGAACACCACAGGTGTACAAAAGTTAAATAAAACACCCAAAGTGTAATGAAAATCATCAACATGTATTTTGTGGGTTGAATTGAAACAATAGCTGTTGATGACTGCAAATGCTATACAGGCCCAAATAGTCTTAGTGATGATCCATGAGTAATAATGTATGGACACATTTAACTTGCTCTGTTAAACCTATCCTTTGGAATGACTTCCATAGC